>NW_027965114.1:0-12385 GCF_054177405.1 Leptonychotes weddellii
GCGGTCGTCCGCAGATAAGGGGGGACACCGTACTCAGAAGCCACCTATGGGAGGACTAGGTATGTGCTATTTAAGACTCTGCCCTGTTCTCTCCAGCTAAAGCTTTTTTTTTTTTTTTTTAAGATTTTATTTATTTATTTGACAGAGAGAGAGGCAAGAGAGAGGGAACACAAGCAGGGGGAGTGGGAGACGGAGAAGTGGGCTTCCCGCTGAGCAGGGAGCCCGATGGGGGCTCGATCCCAGGACCCTGGGATCATGACCTGAGCCGAAGGCAGATGCTTAACGACTGAGCCACCCAGGTGCCCCCAGCTAAAGCTTCTTGAAGAAGGGTTCACAGGCACAGCTTTGGGGCAGGTGAGAGCTCAGGAGCATTTGTCTGTGAAGCCTGGGTCAGGGTGTTGTCACATTGGCATTTCCTTAATTGGAATAAAGCAGAGATAGAACATTTTTAGATAAAAACTCTGATTTGGGGGGCACTCTGATTTTGCCTTCAAACTTATGGGCTGGTTATCGGGAGGTATTAGCAGATGTTTTGCCAGTTTTAGCGTAAAACTAATAAAAGGTATGTGACAGGTGCATGTTGATGGGTCTCGTTTGGGCTCTGAAAAGGGGTCTGCCCTCTGGTCCAGCATCAGTAAGAAATACACAGCAAGGTCCTGTTCCCCAGGAAGGGAGAGGTTTGCAGGAGTCTCCTTATGGGAACCAATTCCACTTGAGAAGTGCCCTGACTGTTCCAGGATGCGTGCGGCTCAACACCGGGGGTGGGTGGACTGAAGCCATGTGGGTGTTTGGTAAAAAGAAAGGCCCAAACCCACCCACACAGGCCTGTCCAGGCAGCATGGAGAAACGGGGAGCATACACAGTCACCCTGGAACTCCCCCACTGCTTGGCCCTGGGTGGGTGAACGCAGGGGCTGACCAACAGGTGGACAGGAAGGTTCAGGGCAGAAAAGAAGGGCGTCCTTGCAGAGAGAAGCACACCACCCTGTCTCTGGATCCCCTATTGACGTGATCAGAGTGGGGACATATGGAAGTGGGTGAGGGAATACTAAATAAGATTTTTCTATACATATCAAAGACTTCCTGCTTAAAAAGTGAAAGTAATGATGATTTTCCACAGGGGTTTGTCAACCACCAACACCATTTCATGGTGGAAAACAGAGCAGAGGGTCTGTAGTGTGTGGTAGCATTGCGTTAGGTGGTAGACACCAGATTATTAATGTTTGTGATTTTCTTTCTTTGCCAAGGTACGGACATTGCTGCAGGAGAAGAAGTTGCCATCAAGCTTGAATGTGTCAAAACCAAACACCCTCAGCTCCACATTGAGAGCAAAATCTACAAAATGATGCAGGGAGGAGGTATGCCCTTTACCTGTTCAAAAGAAAACCAGGGTTGTATTTGATGAGGGAGAATGTGTCGTGAATCAGAGCCTCTGGTTTATTTGAGAAAGGGAGGACATTGTACGCTTGACTCAGTCACGTGGCTTCCTTCAGATACCGAGAGGCCTACTGAGGGCATCATTCAACATAAAACATGATTTTCTGCTTTTCCTTAGCCTCATGTTAGCTAGTATTGTCTTTGAACTCAGGGTTCGTGTGAATTTTGATTTTTTAGGCATGCTCCTGATTGTTGGGTGTGCCACCTCAGTCACATGCTTTGCTCACAGCTTTGGGGGAGCCTCCTCAAAGGCTCCTGAGTGAAATAGAGTTTGAATTCAGTGACCTCTGTGGCCCCTTCCAACTCAATTACTGTCCCAATTCTGCGAAACCTCTCAGACCTAAGGGTGTCTGATGTTTGAGAGTACCCATCCTGATCTCAGAGTCTAACTTTTAGAATTCTCTGGACTTCAGAAGTTTGGCTAATGGAGCAGGTGGGGATTTTGTTGGAGGTCTGAGTCCCGAAGACATTGCAGCATTAGGAAGGACATGTCCGTGCTTCACCCCAAAGAGCTCCCCTCGGGATCAAGGCTTTGTGTCTGAAGAATGGTTGCACTGCATCCTGTTTGGAGACCCTTCATGGCAGAAGCCTCTGTGGTACTTTCATAGTTTGGGGTGCTCTCTGCACTTTGCCAAATGAAAACTTGTCTTCAGAGTCTGAATTCGCTTTTTTCAGGTGAGAAGGGAGGATTGGTGATTTCACTCTCGCATCTTTCCTCCACAAAAATGGTTTAATCTGTGCTGCTACTAGCAACCAACATTTCTTGCTTTACACAGCAACAGGTGTTTCTTTAGCAACAGATACATATCAGAGCAACACCGACAGTCCTGCCGGATCCATCACAGAGGGCATCCAGAGCATCCTGTCCCAGCTTTCTCGGGACCCGGCACCCAGGCGCAGAAACGCCTGTGGGCCCCAGGGAGTGGTCAGCAGAGGGCAGGCTTCTCAGGCATCAGGGACAGTCTACACAGCTTGTCAGGTGGTGATGAGAAGGTGACGACTTGGGGTGTGGCCTTCATGGTTGGGCAGGGCCTGATGGCTGGGGGTTGAAGAAAGCTTCCAGCTTAAAAGCCTTGAGTGTTAACAAGCAGCATCTCTGTGAGAGTTTGTAAGCTGGAGGGCCAGAGGGCAGAAGGAAAGGAAACGGTCAGCTGACGCCCCACATAGGAATTGGATAAGTGGCTGAGACTGAACAAAGAAGAGTTTATTCCCATCAGGACGGGGCTTCTCCATCCCTGGACCATAACTGTCTGCTGTGGGGCTGAGGGCCCAGGCCGTAGCATTGCATCTCACTTTGGAATCCTTGCTTTAAGATTTGTGCCCCTTCTCTAGGGTCCTAGAAACCTAGGATCTTCTCCCGTCTGGCCATCCCCCACATGTGGATTGAGTTTTACTTCTGTTTCAAATGTGTGCTTGGTGGATATTATCAGCGTGCTTTAAAGAAGAAGTAAAGATCTCAATTTTGAAAACAGATGATGTCCAGAAACGCAGAGTCCATGATTCTGGTAGTGTGTGAGTTCCTAGCCATCACAAAGCAGACAGGGTGCAGGGGTCCACGTGCTATTGGTCAGCCTTCTGCATCACATCTCGTGCCAATACACACAGACCACTTGGTCTTGGCGAAGGGACAGCAGGTACCTCTGATTGTGGCTCTTCGATGCTTTTAAGGGAGCGTTCTGGGCTTGCAAGTGGTTGAGACTGACGGCACCCTAGGAGGAAGCTGAGAGGCGGCCGTGCCCCCTCGAGCTTGCTGTGACTGAGGGAGGGGTTAGCCTCACTCACGGACACGGGTACGTCTGCCGCCATTACAGCTCCGTGCGGTGGGTGCAGCCTCGCAGACCGATGCAGGGCTTTCCAGGACAGAGATTTGACCCCGAGCATCGTGGTGCCCAGGCCGCTGCTGCACGGCAGCTCTGCTCCTGGGGAGGCGTGCCCCAGATGCCCCAGATGCTTCCACCTGCCGCAGATCTGCTAGCAGTGATGGGACACTCAGAATAGCAGAATAGATGGTGCTTAGTTTCGTGGGTCAGGGACTTGGGCAGACATCAGGTTCTTCTCAGAATGCAGTGGACTGCAGGCCCTACCTAGACGTTAACTGCTCTTTCCCATCCTGATGTCCCCAGAGTGGCTTTGGACCAACCCTTTTTTGGTGGTCCCTCAGTAGAGAACGAGTGTTTAGTCCACAGCTGCTTCAGGTCAAGGCTCAGGGCGGGTGTGGCATGTGGGAGGGGCGAGTGGGCTGTTTGTATAAAATCTGGGCTGGCATCCGCCAGCGCAGTAGGGGTAGGTGGCGTCCCCAGTTCACTTCTCTCGTCCTAAGTCCTGGTCAGTTCCCATGCTTTATTTTGGACAGTCACTGTCTTTTTGTTAAGAAATGTTTCACAGTAGCCAAGAACATTTGTAATATACGGGGATCAGTACTAAATTGAACACCTGTTGCGCCCACCTGCTTGAGAGGCGGCAGGACCCCCCTCCCCAGTGCCCACATGCCAGTCCCAGTGCACTCTGGGGGAGAAGCCACAGTCCAGAGTTTGCCCCCGACATCCCTGCCTAGTTTGTTTCTAAGTTTTTGTTTCTCTGTCACCCCGTAAGAAATTTGTTTTTATTTATTTTTTTTTAAAGTTTTTTTTTTTTAAAGATTTCATTTATTCACTTGAGAGAGAATGAGATAGAGAGAGCATGAGAGGGGGGAGGGTCAGAGGGAGAAGCAGACTCCCTGCCGAGCAGGGAGCCCGATGCGGGACTCCATCCTGGGACTCCAGGATCATGACCTGAGCCGAAGGCAGTTGCTTAACCAACTGAGCCACCCAGGCGCCCAAGAAATTTGTTTTTAAAAATCCAGTGACCTTGTCTAGAAACGTTTGGCAGTTTGTTTATAGTTGTTTTAGGTTTCAATTGCCGAAAACTGAAAATTTTTATTTGCATTAATGTTGGATATTGGAACTTGTCATAAGTAAAAACGAAAAGCCTTTGCCTGTCCCCTAGTATTTCACCCCCGAGCATAGATTTGGGTATCTTTGGACTCCATCAGGTGTTGAGAACTACACATACTGAAGCCAGGCGACCCATTTCCCATCCGAATGGCACACGGAGGGGGGGGCAGCATGCTGGCCACCCCGCTGCTCTCGCCCCACAGGCCCTGCTTGCTCCTGCACGGGCCCGGCAGTGACGTGCATTTTCAGATTTCTGATCTTGGGGTCGGTCTGGACGGCGGCGGGAACATGCTTGTGAATAGCTTTATAGCTCATTGCTTCTCAGGGCCTCACCACTCGATTTTCCGACAGTCTGCTCAGGACAAAGCAGGCTACACAGAAAGCTGAGCATCTTCTGGCCAGAGAACTTGAAGAGCAGGGGCGCTCTCCCTTTACCACATGTTATCTGCTCCCTGATGCTGGGGTGACAAGACATGCTGGTATCGACCACTAGAGAAAAAGGTGCCGCCATTGGGACACCCCATCAGTGTAAACGGACATTGTGAGTCCTTGATGCACCTCTGCCTAACATACGCCACATTGGAATCTGTGCAGTACGGTCCGGCTTTCCTTGGGACCCCGGGGGCCGCTGTGCTGACTCGGCTGCGTAGTAACCTTACATCTCTGTAAGCACTACTTGCCTCCTGCTTCTGGCGTCTTGCCCTCGGGGACGGTGCCTCGATGGCACCCAGACAGATTTTCTGGCGGGCAGACTGAGAGTGGAATTGTGTTTTATGGAGCAGGCAAGCACTTGGCCTGCAGGATGACGTTGGGTGCCGCACGTGCCTGCAGGGCCGTGTCCGTCCCACCTGCATGGCATCTGGGCTTCTGTTGGAGCCACATCCTCTTTGGTCTTGTCATCACCATTCCTCTCTAGTGTGGCACGGGGTGTCTTCGCTAGCACAGAAGACAAGGGGGAGCATTAAAAAATGAGGGCGTCTCTTTCTTCACTGTATTTTTCGAGGGGAAGGGGAAGGGTCAGTGTGTGTATTACGCAGTGGTAACAGATCCAGCCATCACATCCGTATTCTCCAGGGACGGGGTCACTGAACCCAGGGGCTCAGCCTCCTGTAGTTCAGGAGCAGGGGGAGGGAGCTTGGGAGAGGGCAGACAAGCACATGCTTCCCTCCTCTCCCTCCTTCCCCAGAAATTCAAGATTCCACACAAAGCTTTAGTTTCCTGCGTTAAGCATGGAGTTACATTCACCACATCCTTTTTTTTTTTTGTAAGATGTTTTATTTATTTATTTGACAGAGAGATAGAGAGAACAGGAACACAAGTAGGGGGGAGTGGGAGAGGGAGAAGCAGGCTTCCCGCTGAGCAGGGAGCCTGATGCGGGGCTCGATCCCAGGACCCTGGGATCATGACCTGAGCCGAAGGCAGATGCTTAAGGACTGAGCCACCCAGGCGCCCCACATTCACCCACATCCTACTAAATAGTCTTGTGGCCCCTTTGACGTGCATGTCCTGTACCTTCAGGGATGCTCCTGAGTGTTTGGAGGTCCAGTCATCTTCCCTTCTTGGTCTCCCAGCCCTGCCCCGCGCCCCCCACCTGCTTGCACATCTTCCCTAGGATTAGAGACTGAAGCGGGTTTGATCCATCTAAATACAGCAGTGTGGCCAGAATCGTGCCAAAGAACAGTCTTGACTCGGGAGGTTGGGAACAAGGGATGGAGTGTTCCTGGCTTCTTCAGAATTTTGCACAAATCATTTAAGAATTATGGAGACACCCCAGAAATTAAATATAAGGGTGTGTGAGCTTTTTTGGGCAAGTGGGGGGATAGAGGAAGGAATAGGGTAGGAGTCAAGTTTTTAGGACAGAAGATCTGGCCCAAAATAGGAAATGGAGAAGAGGGCACCAAGAAAGGATGGCTAAGATACCCCCCCCAACAAACATACTTCAAGAAGGGGTCCTTTAAGCCTGTGCTTCAGATCCTCTTCCTGGTGCAGAGCCTTTTGTCAGATCCTCTGGCTGTTTTTCTCTCAGTAGGAAAAAAAAAGGTAAACAAAACCGCAGAAGAACACGGAGAAAGACCAGCTCGTTGTATCTATACAAGCCAGGCTGCCTGTCGATCACCGGCCGGCAGCTTGGGAGTCCTATAGGCCCAGCAGACACAGCGATCCAAGGGGGCAGCTAGAAACCAGGATGAGGCGCGGCTGGTCCAGTGCACTCCTTCGCACTCACCACCGTGGCGCAAACCGCCGCTGCGGCAGGGCAGGGTGCTGGCCCCGGACACCGTGGTCCTGGAAGCCAAGGCAAGAGAACTCAGCGTGTTCAAGGTTAAGGATTTGGGGCTTTGCTTCATATGGCACCCCAGGGCAGCTCAGGCTCTCTCACAACTTGTCGTGACCAACCTGAATTTTTTCAGACGCGTGCATGAACCCTGTGGTGCTGGTGGTGCTGGTCTGAGCCAGCGAAGGATCTGGTAGGTGCAGGGAGCCCGTGTCCCGAGATGGGAGCTACACTGGTCTAGACCAGCCTCCCCCAGCCGTGGCTTCCGCTCAGCGCCTTTCCCTGACCCCTGTGTAGACGAATTCCGAGTCTTCTAGGAGGGAGAGATCAAGTCACGCGCAGCGTAAAAGTGAGGTGGTTCCTGTGCGCTCCAAGTGGTGGTTCTGCACGCGGGGGAGACAGCAGAGCGTGTGCCTGCTGCGCCGTCCTGCGGCTGCCGCCGACCCCTCCCTGCAACGTCCCCTAGCCCCGGGAGCCCAGTGCACGAGGAGGGCATCACCCAGAAATACACTGGAACATAAAACCCAGAATGCTTACGGCAAGAGCGAAGTTAGAATGCACAAGGTCTGTCATTTGTACACAGCCAGGGCAGTTGGAGTCCTGAGAACATGGGGCCCAGGGCGCAGTTCTTTGGGACAGTGAGAAGTGACACGGGCGTCCCGGAGTGATGGCTGTGAGCTTATAGCCACGGGTGTCCCGCGGTGGCCGCAGCCACCCTTCTGCCCCTCACCTCCGCCCAGCCCGAGGACGCCTGCCTGGCCCCTGAGAGAGTCCTCCTCACGATGCAGCGCGCGGTGTGCCCTGGGTGGATGCAGCAGTTTTCCATCCCTCCACCTGTTCACGGGCGTTCCAAACAAAGATGCTGTAAATGTTTGTGTAGGTATGGACGTTTATTTCCTTTCCTCGTGGGTGAGTGTCTGGGAGTGAGCTCAACGGCTGAGTCAGAAGTAGATGAATGCTTTTCCTTTGTAGTAAATGGCCAACTGCTTTCCCGGTGGCTGTCCTGTTACATCCCGCCAGCAGTTAACAGCTTTGATGGTTGGTGTCTTTCAAACGGTTTATCCGTGTCATCTGAATGATTGAATTTACTGGCATAAATCTGTTTATAATATTTCTCCATTAGCCTTTTAATAGATGTAGAATCTGCTCATTGTTGATATTGTTAATTTGTGCCTTCTCTATTTTTTCCTAATCAGTCTGATTAGAGTTTTATCAAAAGTCTTCTTTTTTTTTTTTTTTAAGATTTTATTTATTTGCAAGAGAGAGAATGAGAGACAGAGAGCATGAGAGGGAGGAGGGTCAGAGGGAGAAGCAGACTCCCTGCTGAGCAGGGAGCCTGACGTGGGACTCGATCCCGGGACTCCAGGATCATGACCTGAGCCGAAGGCAGTCGCTTAACCAACTGAGCCACCCAGGCGCCCCTTATCAAAAATCTTCTTAACATGTTTTGGTTTCACTAATTTCTCTGTTTCTTTGTGTCCCATTTCATTGATGACTGCTGTGATCATTTTTATTTCATCTGTTCGGGTTTAATTTCCTATATTCTGAGATCATTGATCTGTCTTTTCTTTTTCTTTTTTTTTTAAAGATTTATTTATTTGAGAGAGCGAGAAAGTACATGAGAGGGAGGGGGGAGGGTTAGAGGGAGAAGCAGGCTCCTCGCCGAGCAGGGAGCCCAATGCGGGACTCGATCCAGGGACTCCAGGATCATGACCTGAGCCAAAGGCAGTCGCTCAACCAACTGAGCCACCCAGGCGCCCGATCTGTCTTTTCTAATACAAGCGTTCCATTGCTATAAATTTCCCCCAGGTGCTCCTAGAGCACGTCTCATAAACCCTGATGTGTTGTGTTTTCATTTTCATTTAGTTCAAAAAGCTTTCTAATTCCCTTTCTGATTTCTCCCTGATCTGTGGGTTATTTTGAAGTGTATTATGTAGCTTTCAAATATTTGGGGGTTTTCCAGAGAGCACTCTGTTATTTCTGACTAAATTCCATTGTCGTCTGAAAGCATACTTTGTACAACTTGAATCATATTACCTCTCGGCCTGTTTTATGTCCATTGTTGGGTATGTCTTGCTAACTGCCCCGTGTGTGCTTGAGGAGAGTATGCTCCGCTGCCTGAGGGGGTGTTGAGGATACTGTCAAATTGTGTTTGTCGATCTCTTTGCGGTTTTGCTTCATGTATTTTGAAGCTGTACTGTTAGCTGTGTGAACGTGTGGAGTTGTTACATTCTCCTGACAAGTTGGTGCCTTTATCCTTACGAAATAAGAGGTACGTCCCTGGAAACGCTCTCCACAGCCTACTGCATCCCACACAGACCCAGCTCTCGTGCACCCTTCTGTCTAAAGTTGGTGTCCTGCGCCGTCCTTCTTACAACCTGTTTGTGTGTGAAGGGCATTTGTTTCTATCTACTGAGAAAGTGTGCCTTATTTGGGGTGTTGAGAGGATTTACACTTGATGTGTTTCCTGACAGGCCAGGTTTTGGTTGACCATCTTGCTGCTGGTTTTTGTCTCCCCTTCTCCCTTGCCTTCTTTTTGATTAATCAAGCATTTTATTTACTTTTTTTTTTTTAAGATTTTATTTATTTGTCAGAGAGAGGGAGAGCGCACAAGCAGGGGGAGCAGCAGAGGGAGAAGCAGGCTCCCCGCGGAGCAGGGAGCCCGATGCGGGGCTCGATCCCAGGACCCCGGAACCATGACCTGGGCCGAAGGCAGACGCTTCACCGACGGAGCCACCCAGGAGCCCCTTTATTTACATTTCTTAGTGGTTTTTCTTATGATTTGCTCCTCTGCTGGCTCACTAACACTCTCCTTTGTTACTTTAGTGGCTGGGTTAGGGTTTATCAAGTACGTCTTCAACAACTCGTGTTGTATCCTTGCCACCCTCTGCACTTGGTGTAGCACAGACGGGCCTGTGACGGCACGCTTGGTTTGCCTGCTGCCCGCCGTTGTGGTACCTCGCTGTGGCACGGACGCACGGACGTTTGCATATTACAAACCCGCATTGCATTATTTTGTTTAAACAGTCCTATCTCGGGCGCTTGGGTGGCTCAGTTGGTTGGGCGACTGCCTTCGGCTCAGGTCATGATCCTGGAGTCCCTGGATCGAGTCCCACATCGGGCTCCCTGCTCAGCAGGGGGTCTGCTTCTCCCTCTGACCCTCCTCCCTCTCATGCTCTCTCTCATTCTCTCTCACCCTCTCAAGTAAATAAATAAAATCTTTAAAAAACAAAAACAAAAACCAGTCCTCTTAAGGGGATTGAAATAATTTTTAAAAATCTTACGTGTAAACTTACGTTGTTATTTCTAGTGCTTTCTATCCCTTTGTGTGGGCCCATGTCCCGTCACTTGCCTTTTGCCCGAAGGGTGGCCTTTCCCATACATAGCAGTGCGGATCTGCTGCTGATGGATTTTTCCAGCTTTTTTATATCTGAAAATCTCCTCATTTGTCTTGGCTTTCGGAGGTTGGTGTCCTCAGTACTTGAAAGATGCTGCCCTACTGTGCTCTTACGTGCCTGTTTCTGACAAGGCTGCAGTGATCCTGGCCTTTGTCCTCTTTATGTAATACGGATTTTTTCCCTGGCTGCTTCAAGATGCTGTCTTTATCACTCATTGTGAGTGATTTGATCAGCAGGTATGGACATTTATGTGATGTTCTTTATGGCTCCTGTGTGTGGGGTCCGCTGAGCTTACATCTGTGGGTCTGTCGTCTTCATCTACTTCCAGCATCATCTCTGTCCCCTTCCTCCATCTTTCCTGGGGGCTTCGGTGAAATAGGTTTCGGATGACTTGAAGCTGCTCTTGCTTTTCCAGTAGTTTCTGTTGCTGTGCCTTCGAGTCACACATCTTTTCTTCTGCACCATCTAATCTCAAACACTGTAGTTCTCTACAAGTTGGGTTTGAGTCTTTTATAAATCTCCCATGCTGTGCCCTTACATAGCTTTTTTGACATGGAAGATAATTAGAATTTATAATAACTTTTATTTAGATTTATTTTTATTTTATTTTTTAAGATTTTATTTATTTATTGGACAGAGAGAGCACAAGTAGGCAGAGGGGCAGGCAGAGGGAGGAGAAGCAGGCCTCCTGCTGAGCAGGGAGCCCTATGCGTGGCTCAGTCCCAGGACCCTGGGATCATGACCCAAATTGAAGGCAGATGCTTAACCGACTGAGCCACCCACACACCTGTTTGTTTGTTTGTTTATATTTATTTATCTTTAATACTTAAGCGCACACGCAGGGGGAGTGGCAGAGGGAGAAGCAGGCTCCCTGATGAGCAGGGAGCCTGACGTGGGATTTGATCCCAGGACCCCGGGATCATGACCCGAGCCAAAGGCAGACGCTTAACCCACTGAGCCACCCAGGTGTCCCGTGTTTATTTTTAGAGAGCGAGCACACGGAGGGGAGAGGAGCAGAGGGGGAGAGAGAGAATCTCAGGCACGCTCCCTACTGAGCACAGAGCCAGGACACAGGGCTCCATCCCACAACCCTGAGATCATGACCTGAGCCGAAATCAAGAGTCAGACACTTAACCAACTGAGCCACCCACTCACCCTTGTAATAACTCTTATTATCCTTCTCTGCTCATTGTAACATCTGAACCAGTTTCAGTTGATTGACCGTTCTCAATATGGATGTTTTCTGCTTCTTTGCATGCGGACATTATGAATTTTACTTGCTTGCATGCTTAGTGTTTTACTCTGTTGCTCAGGTTCTTCCTCCACTTAGGATGAAGTAAAGTTACTTTTATCTGTTTAGTTTTTGCATTTCTGCTGACAGTCAAGGGAGGAAGGCGACAGCCTAAGGCCCACGCAGCTGTGTCCTATCTTTCAGGTCTGAGTGTTGTTCATTGCCTCCTGTTCAATGTCTTAGAAACCATTTTCCACATGTTCTGTGTTTTGTTAAGTCTTCTGTTTTTTGCAGATGTGAGGGTAAATTAGGCTCCCATTACTCCATCTTGGTTGATAAAGAGTAACTTCTAAACTCTTGAAAGATAATAATAGTACCTGTTTCTGACTCAGGGTTTCTATACCAAAAACATTACTCATAATGGAAAAGATTGATATGTTTGTCTTTGTTAAAATTTCTCATCAGAAGGCTCCAGAAAAAAAAAAAATGCCTTACATACAATCAACAATGGTTTAGTACCCAGGATTTTTAAAGAATAGCTATAAATAGGCAAAAGACTTCCTGATAGAAAAATTGGCACAAGACAAGGGTAGACATTTCAAAGAGGAACAGCGTGTGGCCAATAAATATATGGACGAAAGATCCAAATTGAGAGTTCAGTGGGACGCTGTTTCACACCCACTCGGTTGATGAAAAGTCAGCAATCTGGTGGTAACCAGCTCGCTGCTGCTGGGCGTGTGGAGTGGGCTGTCCATCTCAGAAAACAAGGCGACATTGTCTCATAGAGTCAGATAACTTGTGCTCTGTGTTTGTAGGCATGTGCCTGGGGAAACTAGATGTGAACAAGAGTTTTGTGGGTAAGAATTTTCATCTGTGGACATAAGTAAGGGTATAGTTAGTAGTGCCGTTTGTGACAGAAGCAAACCCAGACCTTCCAAATGCAAGAACAGATGAATGGTGGCCGGTTCTCCAAAGGGAATACTGTACAGCATGCATACTTCTTAACAAACTATTTAATACAAGTATGATAAAATTTAGGTGTCTGGGTGGCTTAGTTGGTGAAGCATCTGCCTTCGGCTCAGGTCATGATCCCAGGGTCCTGGGCTTGAGCTCCA
>NW_027965115.1:0-1155 GCF_054177405.1 Leptonychotes weddellii
TTACCTCAGGATCGGGCAGACCGGATGTGACAAGTTACCCCGTCTTTAATCCAGAGGCCTCAGAATGCAAGCACCAAGGACAAATTAAATCAGCCTGAAAAATTGCTCTTGGCTTTGCAACAGTCTCCAATAGTCTTGGTTTTGTGGTACTTGTCAGCCCTCTGGACAGAGGCTGGGTGTGGGGGTGGCAGGCACACCAAGGGCTCAGCAGGAGCTGTCGAGGGAGGAAAGGATGCGTTCCACGGGGTTGGGTCACGTGGGAAGGGAGGCAAGACCTGCTGCCTTTTCAGGCCTACTGGCTTCATCACAGAGCCTGCGTCCCCTCCACAAGCCCCTTCTACCTCCCGTGGAGTCCCCAGGTGGTCACCCCTCCCACTCGGCCCCCTCTGCAGTGGCCACCGGTGTTCTCAGCACTTCTTCCCTGAGCCCTGGGCACTGCTACACCTATATACTTCTCTCTCTGTTCAGGTGCCCGATGCCGCCCTGCGGATCCCAAACTAGAGCCGGGGGGGTGGTCTCACCCCGGTCCCCAGGGGCATGCTGCCTGGGGCTGTCCTGCTTCTGGCTGAGCCTGGGCCTCTAGCTGGAGTGTGCTTCCCACCTGGTTCTGCAAATCTAGGGAGGACCCCCAAAGTGCTGGGCCAGGGATTCCGTCCTTTTTCTCTGCTTTTGGAGGCCTTCCTCATACCCCTCCTCTGCCCCCGAGCTCCCAGGACCCCTGCCCTACTTCAGAGCCTTGTCCCTGTCTGTGTCTATGACCCCACATTTAATCATCTGTCCTTCCTGCCAGGCTGTGTAGCCCTGAGCCCAGGGCCCAGGGTTTGGGCTGCTATGCATGCCCGGTCATCAGCTTTGGGTCCAAACCCCAGTGAATGGGATAGAATAGAACCTCCTCCCCCAAAGACACCCCCGGCCCCCATCAGCATTTAGTTTCCTTTGTTGGATCTATCAATGTGTAGTTGCCTTCATTACTCTTATTATAATTGTCTAGATGACATTGCAAGAGGTACGTCGTGACACAGATGTCGTGAGGCCCCAACAGCGACAGGGCTTTGCGTGGGGCAGTCAGGAATGGCTTCGTGGAGGAGGGAGCTTGAGGCAGAACCGGGCGGGGCGGGGGCTTTGAAGGGAGGAGGAGGGAAGGGCCCTGCGTGG
>NW_027965116.1:0-209 GCF_054177405.1 Leptonychotes weddellii
TACTACTACCACTGATACTGCCACCACCACTACTACTACTACCACCACCACCAGTACTACTGCTACTACTACTACTACCACCACCACTAGTGCTACTACTACTACTACCACCGCTACCGCCATCACCACTACTTCTACCACTCCTACTACTACCACCACCACTACCACTACTGCTACTACTTCTACCACTACTCTTATTACTGCAACTG
>NW_027965117.1:0-209 GCF_054177405.1 Leptonychotes weddellii
CCAAGATGGCTCACCATTATATCTGAGTCTTACACAGGGACTGGGAAAAAGAAAGGGGAGGAAACACACCCTATAAAGGCAGGCCCTAGAAATACATTTATATTCCATTGGATAGAACTCAGTCATATGGCCACAGCTAGTGACAAGAGGGGCTGGGAAATGTAGTTTTCTTCTCAGCATCCATGTGTTGAAACCCAGGGATTCTAGCC
>NW_027965118.1:0-209 GCF_054177405.1 Leptonychotes weddellii
AAAATTGATTAAAAAAAAAAAACCTTGGTTACACCAATCAAGGTAAAGAGAGAAAAGTAGTTGCTATTTTCAGAAATGAAAGAAGAGTTATCCTGACAGATCCTACTGATATTAAAACAATAATAAGAGGATAATATAAATAATTTATGCCAATTTGACAATTTAGATAAGATGGATACTTTTCTTTATTTTTTTTTTTAAAGATTTTA
>NW_027965119.1:0-209 GCF_054177405.1 Leptonychotes weddellii
AGGTATACAATAAGTGTGAAAAAAAATCATCCTAACTTTCTATTCATGACAAAGAAATTCTTGGTATGCTTAACTCTTGTTAAGTCATTTTTAAGGAGAATTTGCAGTGAGATAAACTAGTGGAAGAATAGTGAAAAACATTATTGTGGAAGTTAGTCAATGTGATTAGGCTCTCTGTGTTTGGTCATTTGTGTTTACCGAAGTTAAGC
>NW_027965120.1:0-209 GCF_054177405.1 Leptonychotes weddellii
GCCAGCCCCGGACTAGCTACACATGGGCCGCCGCCTGGCTGCCCTCCAGCTGTGGCGTACACCTGCTGCAGCTGGGCCTGGCCGGCGGCTCTGCCACATGTGTTCTGTCTCGAACCATCGGCTGGGGACATCTCCGATGATGAGACTCACACTGCGATTTCCTGTGATGTAATGAGCTCCCGGAGCCTGGGGAACACCCTGGTGTGGGC
>NW_027965121.1:0-209 GCF_054177405.1 Leptonychotes weddellii
TGTTGGAAGGAGTGCAAACTTGTGCAGCCACTGTGGAAAACAGTATGGAGTTTCCTCAAAAAGTTAAAAATAGAACCATCCTATGATCTAGCAATCACACTACTCGATATTTATCCTCAAAATACAAAAACACTAATTCAGAGAGATACATGCAGCCCTATGTTTATAGCAGCATTATTTACAATAGCCAAAATATGGAAGCAGACCAA
>NW_027965122.1:0-209 GCF_054177405.1 Leptonychotes weddellii
TTAGGATGACAAGAAAGAGATTGCTGGGCTCTCAAAGATATGCAATGGTTATGTCCTAAAGGCAAATCAGAGATTAAATGAGCTTTATTGAAACTTCATCCCATCCCTGGTCCAGATTAATTATTTTAATAATAGAGGAAAGAAGGAAGCCAGTACAGTTTTGTTTTACATGCACTATCTGGCATAAAATGGAAAAAAATATCACTAGA
>NW_027965123.1:0-209 GCF_054177405.1 Leptonychotes weddellii
TTCTCAGCACAATCCCTGTTGTTTGCACAAAGAATTGTGCAACAGCGAAGCCCCTCTTCTGAGTGAATGGTGGGAACCTCGTCAAGATCCAACTTCCCAGGTACAAGCAGAGGCCCCAGCTGGCAAGCAGGTCTTTGTAAGGACAGCAGTTTCAGTCCTGCCCTTTGAACTCTTTCCTGTGCGTGAGGCCACCGCCGCAATCCACATGA
>NW_027965124.1:0-209 GCF_054177405.1 Leptonychotes weddellii
AACATTTCCATAGGCCAAGAAAGAAGTCATTTAATGGGAATGACCTGTAATGGAGTGATTTGAATAACACTCCATTCAATTCCAAGTTGAAATACTGAATCAACACTTTTGTCAGTTTTAATTTTCTAGTTTCTGAATACATAAGACTGTTTAAAACATTAAAGTTATTGAGTTTCACATCCTGATAATTAGCACTGATAATGAAAGAG
>NW_027965125.1:0-209 GCF_054177405.1 Leptonychotes weddellii
AATGGCAAGGTCTCATTCCTTTTGATGGCTGCATAATATTCCATTGTATATATATACCACATCTTCTTTATCCATTCATCATGTCACAGTATTTTCTAATTCTGATGTGAGTTCTGTGCCCACTACCCACCCCCACCCCTCAGGATGTGTTTCTGTTCATTTGGCTTTTTAGTGTTATGAATGAACTCATTCTTTGAAGTCTGTTTCCC
>NW_027965126.1:0-1155 GCF_054177405.1 Leptonychotes weddellii
GGCCTCCTGGCCCAGGCCTGGAGCCTGGAGCGGCTTCAGGCCCAGCATGAAGGCCATGAAGGTCACAAAGTCGCAGCTCAGAATCCTGCTTCCTGGTTTACAGTTGGTTCTTATTCCACGTTTTTTTTTCTGGGTTGTGAATTTTGGTGAGTTTGTAAGAAGATCCCATCAGTTGAAATGAACAACTCAGGCCCCCGTTCCCGACCCCGAGAGGCCCGAAGGGTGTGGCGGTCCTTCAGGAAAGAGCCCCCAGAGCCGGGCTGGGTTTACTTGGGTTACTAGAGGGGCACGTGGGGGTCTCTGGGGAAGAGCACAGAGCCCTTGCGACGGTTCACGCTGTTCAGTGATCTTGAATTGGATGATTCTGTCCTCCTGGCTGTTGTGTTACAGAAATAATGGATGTATTGCACAATGGCCGTTGTCCTCCCATCAGGAACCTCAAGCACCTCTCCCGCATCTGGCTTCCACTCCTGGGCACACTGTCCATGGCCGCTGCCACGCTTCCCCATGCTGTGTGCTCCCTGTTCTCTCTGCTGTTTCTCCTGGGTCAGGGCAGCTCCTGTGCTTCTGTGGCTGCAGAGATTCAGATCCCCCGAGGCGCTGCCCCCCAGTCCTCGTCCTTGGTCCGGGAGCTACGTCCCACTGTGCTGCCCTGACCGGCTCCACCGCTCAGATGCCCTGCTGCGTCGTCCCCGTGAGGCCCTTCACTTTGCCTGTCACTGTTCAAGGACACACTTCAAGTCCTGGAGGGTCTTTGCTTTGCTGTCACGTAACCCTGACACTGGTCAGCGGGTCCTTGTGTGCCTGAGAGTCTCCCCAATTCACAGTCTCCTCCCAGCCAGTAACCATGGGTTTCTCCATCCCTTGTTCATTGTCAGCCCTAGGGAGACGTCTTGGACACTTCCCTGACGGAGCCCCAGAGATGTGACCACGGCAGACACGTGGCACATCTGCGTGTGTCTGGCTGTCTGTGCTACGTGGAAAAAGAGAAGAATTTTCTCCCTCTCAAGAACCCACCGCCCCCACTGGGAATGCACAGTGGGACCAAAGATGGTTTCAGCAACGGGCGGTGTTGATGTGTGCAGACAGGGCTGGTGAGGCCCTGGGAGGTCGTCGGGGCCCTGAGCCCCCTCAGCACGAAGGTACCAGAGGATG
>NW_027965127.1:0-209 GCF_054177405.1 Leptonychotes weddellii
TCTTGGGCTTTTTTTTTTTTTTTTCTTTTTAATTAAGGAGATTAGCCCTTCAGGGTATCATACTTTTCCCCCAGATTATTGTCTTTTTAATTTTTTTTTTAAAGATTTTATTTATTTCTTTGACACAGAGGGAGAGAGTACAAGCAGGGGGAGCGGCAGAGGGAGAGGGAGAACCAGGCTCCCCACTGAGCAGAGAGCCTGATGTGGCG
>NW_027965128.1:0-209 GCF_054177405.1 Leptonychotes weddellii
GGCCATTTGCTAAGGATCATTCTCCTCCTGGTGGCCTGACCCCCAGCTGGGCACCCCTGGGGTCCAAAAAAATATGCAGGAGCTCCGGGCCTGCTGGTGCAAGTAGGGTTCATTCTATTGCAACACGAAATATGGTGTATCCTCCCCAACCCTACCCCTCTAAAGTTGAAATGAACTTTCTGTGGCTGGGGGCATCACGGTGCCCGATT
>NW_027965129.1:0-209 GCF_054177405.1 Leptonychotes weddellii
ATAAGAAAATAATAAAAATAAGGGCAGAAATCAATAAAATAGAAAATGGACAAAGAAAACGAATTTCAAACACAGCAAAAGTGAGTTATTTGGAAATAAAATTCAGTACAACTGATAACCCTCAAGCTAGTTTGATTAACAACAGAAAGAAAAGAAAAAAGGAAAACCCAAGTTAATATCAGAAAAGAAAGATGACACACATATCATTA
>NW_027965130.1:0-209 GCF_054177405.1 Leptonychotes weddellii
ATACAGGCCTGGAAGTCCTGTTCTGGGCCATGGATGGGCTGTTCAGCACCTCAGCGTGGAGAAGGTCACTGTTTTCTGAGATGCGGTCTCCTCCTCTCTAGAATAAGAGCTAATGGTACAACTTGCCAGGTGAGCTTTTGACAGGATGAAAGGATGCCCTAGGTTTAAAAATGTGAAAATATTTTACAAACTCTAGCTAACAAATTTTA
>NW_027965131.1:0-209 GCF_054177405.1 Leptonychotes weddellii
TTCGCAGCCAGCCCTGAAGAAGAACCCTTTGTACAAGGATCTTCCTTACTGGCCAGCCACACTTTCAGTTAACCTTTAGCATCTCTGCAAAGAGCTCTCTGGTACATATGTGCAGAAAATGTATCAATTTACCCAGTAATGGGCTCTTGCGTTGTTTAATTTTTCTCTTTAATTTTCAGGTCTATTTTTTTTTTTTTTTTTAAGATTTT
>NW_027965132.1:0-209 GCF_054177405.1 Leptonychotes weddellii
TTCTTTTTTTAAAAAAAATTATAAGAGAGAGAGAGCACAAGCAGGGGGAGTGGCAGGCAGAGGGAGAAGCAGGCTCCCCACTGAGCAAGAAGCCTGACGAGGGACTAGATCCCAGGACCCTGGGATCATGACCTGAGCTGAAGGCAGACACTTAACCAACTGAGCCACCCAGGTGTCCCAGTAGGGAGTCATTTCTTTTTTTTTTTTTT
>NW_027965133.1:0-209 GCF_054177405.1 Leptonychotes weddellii
AAGGCCCCGTGAGGGCCTCCGGGCTGCCAGTGCCAACGCCGCGGCGGCCTCCCCAATGCTGGGCAGCTCCCCGGCCTCGGGCCCCCCGTCGGCCCGGCTGTACTCAGCACACAGGTTCAGGATGGTCTCCAGGCGCTGGCGTTCCTGGGGAGGGGGCACAGAGCAGGGCATGAGCGGCGAGGGAGGCCGGGTCCCAGCAGACCTGGAGC
>NW_027965134.1:0-209 GCF_054177405.1 Leptonychotes weddellii
TTTTTTTTTTAAAGATTTTATTTATTTATTTGACAGAGAGAGAGACAGCGAGAGCAGGAACAGAAGCAGGGGGAGTGGGAGAGGGAGAAGCAGGCTTCCCGCCGAGCAGGGAGCCCGATATGGGACTCGATCCCAGGACCCTGGGATCATGACCTGAGCCGAAGGCAGACGCTTAACGACTGAGCCACCCAGGCGCCCCAGACTTTATC
>NW_027965135.1:0-209 GCF_054177405.1 Leptonychotes weddellii
TTTTTTTTTTAAAGATTTTATTTATTTATTTGACAGAGACAGAGATAGCGAGAGCAGGAACACAAGCAGCGGGAGTGGGAGAGGGAGAAGCAGGCTTCCCCCTGAGGAGGGAGCCCGATGTGGGACTCGATCCCAGGACCCTGGGATCATGACCTGAGCCGAAGGCAGACGCTTAACGACTGAGCCACCCAGGCGCCCACCAATATGCA
>NW_027965136.1:0-209 GCF_054177405.1 Leptonychotes weddellii
CTGCTCGGCGGGGAGTCTGCTTCTCCCTCTGACCCTCCTCCCTCTCATGCTCTCTGTCTCTCATTCTCTCTCTCAAATAAATAAATAAAATCTTTAAAAAAAAAATAAAATAAAATAAGTCAGGGAGATGGAAATGACAGCATAGGGAATACAGTCGATAATATTGCAGTAACCTTGCACAGTGACAGATGGTGACTACACTTATGGGA
>NW_027965137.1:0-1155 GCF_054177405.1 Leptonychotes weddellii
GTGGGGATGAATGAAAGCACGCAGGGTGATCAGAACAGGATCTGTACATAGTGAGCAGCTGGGTAGGTTTCAGCCGCCATCCCCACCACCCTATTTTACCTGCTGCAGGGCTGCAGCAATGAATGGCCCAGGCCTGCAGCAATGGCCCAGACCTGGGAGGTTTCCCCAAGAGGACCAGGAAGCTTGCTCTCTAACCAGGGACTCGCAGTGGAATGCAGGGTGTAGGGGTAAGAATCACTCTGTCCAAGGAATAAAACCCATCTCTGTGCCAGATTTGCTCCCCAGGGCCACCAGTCTGTGCTCTGTGCTCAGTGGGGTGGGGTCATTTACAAACTGTGCTTCTGAACACTCCTTTCCTCCATGAGGCCTTCTCTGGTGGCCCCAGAAGAGCAGCGTGTCCTTCTCTCTCCTCAGGCCCAGAGCCCTCAAGGCCACCTTCTCTGACCACCCCCTCCCTGTTCAGCCCAACCCCGACCTTCTGTTGATCCACTCCCCCCGACAATGCATTAGAGGCACTTAGCAGGGACCTGAAGGAGAGCTAAGTGCTTTAATGACACTCATGTATTGATTTAGAGCTTTTTTTATTCCCCCACTTGGATTTCCCGAACGTGGAGCATCTGTGCCAGTGCAGAAGTCTTAGAGGCGAAGTTCCCAGAGGCCAGGGGCTGCTGCCTGAAGCTCTCCCTGGCACACGGGGAGTACCTGACTCGACAGCAGCTAGAGCTCTCTTGTGGTGAAGGCGCAGACTGCTAAAGACACGGCACGTTGTTCAGTGTCTTTCTGGAGAAATTCACAGTCATGTCAACACTTCGATCTCCACCAGCCATGAGCCTGTGCTGCCACTTTGTGGGCTCATTCCTACAAATGCGGTATTTCATCAAGTGGCGCCCAAATTCCCACCTATGTAGGCTCAAGTCAAACCCAAGGGAAACCAGGCTTTCCATATTCCAATCACATACAGGCTGCAGAAGATGAGTCACTGTTGGTCTGTATTCATTCATTCATTCATTCACTCATTCACTCATTCATTCACCAAGCACTGGTTCACTCGATGTCAGACACGGTACTAGGTTTGGGAAATGGCGAGGGAAATTAAGTGCAAAAAGTCCCATGATGAAAGTCTGTTCCAGCAAACAAAGAATGCCAGGGCCTGGG
>NW_027965138.1:0-209 GCF_054177405.1 Leptonychotes weddellii
TATTGAGGACGGCACATTCTGCATGGAGCACTGGGTGTTATGCACAAACAATGAATCATGGAACACTTCATCTAAAACTAATGATGTAATGTATGGGGATTAACATAAGAATAAAAAAAAAAAAAGACAAAAAAAAATATTATCCCTGCTATTTATTAGCTATAGCTCTGTGATTGTGCACAACTTCTGTGTGCCTCAATTTCCTTATC
>NW_027965139.1:0-209 GCF_054177405.1 Leptonychotes weddellii
CGGCGGGAAACCTGCTTCTCCCTCTCCCACTCTCCCTGCTTGTGTTCCCTCTCTTGCTATGTCTCTCTCTGTCAAATAAATAAAATCTTAAAAAAAAAAAAAAAAAGATGCTCAACATCACTAGTCATTAGGGAAATGCAAATTAAAACCATAATAAGAAATCACCTCATGCCTGTTAAAATGGCCATCATCAAAAAGACGAGAGCTAA
>NW_027965140.1:0-209 GCF_054177405.1 Leptonychotes weddellii
TCACTCCTAGAAATGTGATATCATTGATCTGTATAGACTTGGACATCAATAGTGTTTAAAGATCTTAGGTGATTCTAATATTCAGATAGAGTTGATAAATACTTAACTCAATAATTTCCAAAATCCATAGAAAGATGTGAACACTCTTCCATTCTTTAGATACTGTAAACTTTATCCTGCAGCATGTCAGATAACTAAATATTTACAAA
>NW_027965141.1:0-209 GCF_054177405.1 Leptonychotes weddellii
TAGTTCTGGACCCGCTCTTGAGCAACATTTGCCTGAGGCACAGTTTCATTTGAGTATATTTTTACATACTGTGTGTGGGTGTGTATTTTTTTTTTTCCCACAGACCATTTGAGAATAAGTTGCGGGCTTTCTAACCATTTCCCCCTTAACATTTTAGTGGGTGTCTCCTAAGAACAAGGATACTCTGTCCCCACCATCATTCCAGGAAT
>NW_027965142.1:0-209 GCF_054177405.1 Leptonychotes weddellii
CCAACTTTATCTGCATATTCAACACAATCCCTACCAAAATTTCAACTGCTGTTTTTTTACAGAGATGAACAAATTCATCTTTTTTTTTTTTAATTTTTTTTATTCTTATGTTAATCCCCATACATCATTAGTTTTAGATGTAGTGTTCCATGATTCATTGTTTGTGCATAACACCCAGTGCTCCATGCAGAATGTGCCCTCCTCAATAC
>NW_027965143.1:0-209 GCF_054177405.1 Leptonychotes weddellii
GTACTTTTCAGCAAAGGCACGGTATCATTTCCTGTGGCAGGGCGAATACACACAGAGACTAAAGTGAGCACAGATGGGAAGAAAAGGGGGCAGAAATTTAAATTCTTTTGACTCACTTGCCTCGTGCCAGACGCCATGCTAAGAACTTTACATTTATAATCTCATGAAATTGGCACAGAATTCCAGGAAGTTGATGCTCCGAAGGACTT
>NW_027965144.1:0-209 GCF_054177405.1 Leptonychotes weddellii
AAAATTCATCTTGGGCGCCTGGGTGGCTCAGTCGTTAAGCGTCTGCCTTCGGCTCAGGTCATGATCCCAGGGTCCTGGGATCGAGTCCCACATCGGGCTCCCTGCTCCGCGGGAAGCCTGCTTCTCCCTCTCCCACTCCCCCTGCTTGTGTTCCTGCTCTCACTATGTCTCTCTCTGTCAAATAAATAAATAAAATCTTTAAAAAAAAA
>NW_027965145.1:0-209 GCF_054177405.1 Leptonychotes weddellii
CCTTCTTATTTTTTTTTTTTAAAGATTTTATTTATTTATTTGACAGAGAGAGACACAGTGAGACAGGGAACACAAGCAGGGGGAGTGGGAGAGGGAGAAGCAGGCTTCCCGCGGAGCAGGGAGCCGGATGTGGGGCTCGATCCCAGGACCCTGGGATCATGACCTGAGCCGAAGGCAGACGCTCAACGACTGAGCCACCGAGGCGCCCC
>NW_027965146.1:0-209 GCF_054177405.1 Leptonychotes weddellii
AGCCACAAATGCTACCTGAGAGAGATCGTAAGCAAGCTGATCGTATCGCAGTGAAAAATTTACGCAGCCCAGACAGCATATAACACTGTCCAAAGACTGTAATGATAGGCTGTTAATTGACCAAAGTGATTGAATAAAAGCTAATTAAACATAAGGTTTTGAGCTCAGGGTTTAGATCCCTAGTTAGTTTAGAGTCTTAGTTAGTTTAG
>NW_027965147.1:0-209 GCF_054177405.1 Leptonychotes weddellii
AAACCAGCCCTACAAGAAATCTTGAAAGGGGTCCTCTAAGCAAAGAGAGAGCCTAAAAGCAACATAGACCAGAAAGGAACACAGACAATATACAGTAACAGTCACCTTACAGGCAATACAATGGCACTAAATTCCTATCTTTCAATAGTTACCCTGAATGTAAATGGGCTAAATGCCCCAATCAAAAGACACAGGCTATCAGATTGGAT
>NW_027965148.1:0-1155 GCF_054177405.1 Leptonychotes weddellii
CACTCTTGTCAAAGATCAGTTGATTGTATATTCATGGATTTATTTCTGGGTTTACCATTCTGTTCCATTTGTCTATATGTTTGTCTTTATGCTAATGTTCTTCTTTATCTCTGGTCATTTTCTTTTTATGAAGTGTATTTTGTCTGAGTAATACAACCACTCCTTCTTTATTTTGATCAGTTTTTTCATGGTATATCTTTTCTCACCCTTTTGATTTTAACCTTTCTATACCAGTACATTTAAAATGGTTTCTTGTAGACCTCATGTAATTGGGCTCTTTTAAAAATCCATTCTGGGGCACCTGGGTGGCTCAGTCGGTTAAGCATACAACTCTTGGTTTTGGCTCTGGTCATGATCTCGAGGTCCTGAGATCGAGCCCCATTTTGGACTCTGTGCTTGGCGTGGAGTCTGCTTGGGATTCTCCCTCTCCCTCTGCCCCTCCCCTCACTGGTGCTCTCTCACTCTCTCTCTCTCTAAAATAAATAAATAAAATATTTAAAAAATCCATTCTAACAATCTCTGTCTTTTAATTGGTGTATTTAGACTTTTTGCATTTAATGTATTATTGATATGTTTGAGTTTAAATCTATTTTATTATTTCTTTTTTTTGTTTCCTGTTTTCTGCTTACTTTTGGGTTATTTGAATATTTTTTAGTCTCTCATTTTTTTTCTTTACATTGTTTTGCTGAGACTATCTTTCCATTATTTCAAGAGTATTTGTCCTTACTTGTTGGAGAATTTTCATAATAGCTGCTTTAAAATTTTTACCAGATAATTCCAACAATTTGTCATTGCAACATGGATATCTGTTAACTGTCTTTACTTATGTATGGTTCTTCATATCCAGATAAATTTTTTGAATTTTATCCTAAACATTACAATATTGTGTGATGAGACTTTGGGTCTTATTTAAATCATATGGAGAATCTGGATATTTTTGTTTTGACAGCTAGAACCAAGATGTGTTCAGACTGAAAGTTCTGACTGCCTTCTGTGGGTTGTGATTAGAATATCAGCTCTGTTTCCAAGCCTTGACAATGTTATTCAGATCTGTCCCATGTGTACCACTCAGGAGTCAGTCTGGGTTGGGTACTGGTCAATTAGTTCAGTTCAGCTTTTAAGGTCTATGCTATTCTGTTAAGAGTCAGATTCATA
>NW_027965149.1:0-209 GCF_054177405.1 Leptonychotes weddellii
GAGCGCCCCAGCCCTCGTGTACCATGGGAACCAGCTGGGTAACGTCCCAGCAAACACACCAAGTCTTCCCACCACGAGAATGAACAGCGCTGAACCATGGTGTCCGTAACGCCTTTCCCTTTCAGGACAACTTTCCGGAAGCGGCCGCACCGCTCAGAGCGGCACTGTTCTCCCCGACTCATGCTGCTGTGTCCTGCACGCGGGGACAG
>NW_027965150.1:0-209 GCF_054177405.1 Leptonychotes weddellii
AATGGCCAACAGACACATGAAAAAGTGCTCAACATCGCTTGGCATCAGGGAAATCCAAAACAAAACCTCAATGAGATACCACCTCACACCAGTCAGAATGGCTAAAATTAACAAGTCAGGAAACGACAGATGTTGGCGGGGATGCGGAGAAAGGGGAACTGCCCCATACTGTTGGTGGGAATGCAAGCTGGTGTAGCCACTCTAGAAAA
>NW_027965151.1:0-209 GCF_054177405.1 Leptonychotes weddellii
TCACGGGCGTTAGGGACTGGATCCGATAGACATAGTTACAAGGTAACCTTACACTTGCAGGTAGATGTAAAGAAAAGCCAGGAGCTACTTGCCGAGAGTGTATCCGTGTAACAAGGCAGGACTGTTAGGGAGAGAGCCTCCCAGTAAGGGTCCTTCAGCCCTGCCACCGAGCGCATTGTGGCTGTCCTCTTCTAGAATCATCCTCAGAC
>NW_027965152.1:0-209 GCF_054177405.1 Leptonychotes weddellii
GAAGTCCTGGTAACATTTCTTGTAACTCTAGTTCAGTGGTGATGAACTCCTTCAACTTTTGCTTGTCTGGGATATGCTTTCTCTTTTCTTCAGTTCTGAGTGATATAGTATACTTGGTTATAAGTTTTTCCCTTCAGCACTTTGCAGGCAAGAGGGAGTGGTGATCTATTCAAAGTTTCTGCTGAAAAACTGGCTGATTGCCTTTTGGG
>NW_027965153.1:0-209 GCF_054177405.1 Leptonychotes weddellii
ACATTCCCATGCTGTGACCCGGTCTCCCCCAGGTGACAGAGCCTTACTTTCGCACGCCTCCTAGAGGGAAGACTTTCTCCCCAATCATGGCCAGCACACTATTCCATTCCATCAGACTGAATTTGGGTATGATAATTTTTACAGGTGGGATAAATAGTCTTCCATTTGTGAAAACACTGTAAGAATAAAAAAAAAAAAAGCGTTCATTA
>NW_027965154.1:0-209 GCF_054177405.1 Leptonychotes weddellii
AAATTTTACGACCTCTATGAGCCTCAGGTCCCTCATCAGCTGAATGGATAACAAAGCACAACCAACTGCAGATGAGATGGTGCATCTCAATGGCACCTACTGGTCTACGATAATCCCTCCTCCCCACGCATCCTATGTCAGGCATTGCCCCAACAGGATGGAGCCTGAGGAGTGGCCCACTGACCCCACCACCACCACTGGATAGGCCC
>NW_027965155.1:0-209 GCF_054177405.1 Leptonychotes weddellii
GAAAAAAAGCAAAAATAAAATAGTACAGCAAGGGCTATATAGTAAAATATATATTCTTCTCCCTAAAGAGAAAGAATTTCAGCCAGTTCAGAGTGGATGGCTGCATGGCCAGGGTCTCACGTTGCTCCCAACAGAGGGAGGCAGGGGTGAGGGGTGGGGGTGGTTGCAGCACTACCACAGAGAAAAGAAAGCAAAACGAAGATGCAGAG
>NW_027965156.1:0-209 GCF_054177405.1 Leptonychotes weddellii
CTGACTCTTCATTTTGGCTTAGGTCATGATCTCAGGGTTCTGAGATGGAGCCCTGTGGCAGGCTTTACGCTCAGCGGGGGAGTCTACTCAAGACTCTTCTCTTCCTCTCCCTCTGCCGCTCCCCACCTGCTCCCCTGTGCATGCTCTATTTCAAATAAATAAATAAATCTTAAAAAAAAAAAGCTAATACATTTATGGCATTTCCTCTG
>NW_027965157.1:0-209 GCF_054177405.1 Leptonychotes weddellii
CGCACAGCCTGCACAGCCTACACAGCACGCACAGCCTGCACAACCTGCACAGCACGCACAGCCTGCACAGCCTACAGAGCACACACAGCCTACACAACACGCATAGCCTGCATAGCCTACACAGCATGCACAGCACGCACAGCCTGCACAGCGCACACATCACGCACAGCCTGCACAGCACGCACAGCACGCACAGCCTGCACAGCACG
>NW_027965158.1:0-209 GCF_054177405.1 Leptonychotes weddellii
AATCTTGGGCTTTTTTTTTTTTTTCTTTTTAATTAAGGAGATTAGCCCTTCAGGGTATCATACTTTTCCCCCAGATTATTGTCTTTTTAATTTTTTTTTTAAAGATTTTATTTATTTCTTTGACACAGAGGGAGAGAGTACAAGCAGGGGGAGCGGCAGAGGGAGAGGGAGAACCAGGCTCCCCACTGAGCAGAGAGCCCGATGTGGCG
>NW_027965159.1:0-1155 GCF_054177405.1 Leptonychotes weddellii
GATAAGTTCTTAATAGATTTTGGATACTAGCCCTTTATCTGATATGTCATTTGCAAATATCTTCTCCCATTCGGTCAGTTGTCTTTTGGTTTTGTTGACTGTTTCTTTTGCTGTGCAAAAGCTTTAAAAAAAAAAAAAGACAAAATAATTGTATTTGTTAAATTGGGGTATGAGTACGTAAGTGTTTATTACATTATTCTTTGCATTTCTCTATATTTAAAATATTTTTAAACGAAAATCACGGATGAGGCCACACTAAGCTGTACCATATATCAAAATTTATCATAACGTTGAGGTAATAACAATATTGTGCTACTTTCCTTGGAAAAGATAGGTAGATCAGTGCAGTAGAATGAAGTGAGAAAAAAATTGGACTTCTCTTACAAGAAGTTTTAAACTATAATTTCATGTATTTCCCCCTTATAGTCAGTATATGTAAAAAATAGAAGTTAAATTATTTTAAAATTTTAAATCATTTAAAAATGTTCTAATGTGTACATACATTCACTTTAAGAATGATTTAAGGCTACAGATGGAAGCTCAGCGTATATGCCTCTCTCTGGTGTATTCAACACATGTGGATCAAGTTCGTGAATATATGGAAAATGAAAAAGATAAAGCTCTTTGTAGTCTTAAGGAGGAACTTCTTTCTGCCCAAGAGGAAAAGATAAAGGAACTTCAGGAAATACACCAGCAAGAGCTACAGAATATAAAAACGCAAGAAACAGGTAAATGGTTTCTTTTTTTTTTTTTTTAAAGATGTTATTTATTTATCTGAGAGAGAGCACAGAGGGAGAAGGAGGAGGAGAGAGCCTGATGCGGGGCTTGATCCCAGGACCCCAAGATTATGACCTGAGCTGAAGGTAGACGCTTAACTGACTGAGCCACCCAGGCACCCCTGGGTAAATGGTTTCTAAAAAAAATCGTTAAGTACTATGAAACAAATAAGTATCACCTAGAGCCCACTCACCATTCCATAATTTGTCCTTGTCTTACAACCCATAGAGGAAGGGAACTGTATACCCCAGTCCTGGATTCATTTGTTCATATAATCATTGCACATTTTTTTAAGTGCTTGAGAAATCTAAAATCACTGAATCATTTTCCCCCAGAAGTTACAATCAAGTGGGAAAGCAATAGGACAATTTCTGTAAT
>NW_027965160.1:0-209 GCF_054177405.1 Leptonychotes weddellii
GGGTGGCTCAGTTGGTTAAGCGACTGCCTTCGGCTCAGGTCATGATCCTGGAGTCCCTGGATCGAGTCCCGCATCGGGCTCCCTGCTCGGCAGGGAGTCTGCTTCTCCCTCTCCCACTCCCCGTTTGTGTTCCCTCTCTCGCTGTGTCTTTCTCTGTCAAATAAATAAATAAAATCTTTAAAAAAAAAAAAAAAAAAAAAGAATATAAT
>NW_027965161.1:0-209 GCF_054177405.1 Leptonychotes weddellii
TCTGACCCTCCCCCTCTCATGCTCTCTCTCTCCCATTCTCTCTCTCAGATAAATAAATAAAATCTTTAAAAAAAATATTTAAGTGCTTCATATATACAAAGCACCACGCTGGGAGTTACACAAATCTGAACTGTGGCTATGGGGCCACACGGCTCTTTACACAAACACACAAGACCTGCGTGCCAAGTACCTGCTACTCAGGGCTCCGT
>NW_027965162.1:0-209 GCF_054177405.1 Leptonychotes weddellii
GTTCCATGATTCATTGTTTGTGCATAACACCCAGTGCTCCATGCAGAATGTGCCCTCCTCAATACCCACCACCAGGCTAACCCATCCTCCCACCCCCCTCCCCTCTAGAACCCTCAGTTTGTTTTTCAGAGTCCATCGTCTCTCATGGTTCGTCTACCCCTCCGATTTCCCCCGCTTCATTCTTCCCCTCCTGCTACCTTCTTCTTCTT
>NW_027965163.1:0-209 GCF_054177405.1 Leptonychotes weddellii
CAAAATGGACAAGAGGATAACCAACAGCTTGACTATAATAGTTATGGTGAGCTGACAAGCGTTAGCAGCACGAGCAATCAACAAGAGCAGTTTGATTATGATTTAAATGGTAATCGACTCACGCATAGTGGTTTAAACCAACAAAGTCGTTATACGTATGCGACAGGAACAGATCAGTTGCTTAGCATTGCACAAAATAAGAGTACAAC
>NW_027965164.1:0-209 GCF_054177405.1 Leptonychotes weddellii
AGTGGGAAGCTGACAGGGACAGAAATGTGTTGCCCTGGGCTGTGGAGGCCGGGAAACCAGGACCAGGCTGCCGGCACCAGGACGACCTAGAGAAGGTCCGAGGCCTAGTTCAGAGTCAGGCGCCCTCGTTCTGCCCTGGGGGAGGGCTCGGGGTCTCTCTGCAGCCTCCTTTCCGGAGCACTAATCCAATTCGGAAGTGGCCCACCGTC
>NW_027965165.1:0-209 GCF_054177405.1 Leptonychotes weddellii
AGAACCAACCGGGTGTCATGATAGAGGATAAGATGGTGAGGTGGGGAGTGTGATCCTTTAGGCAGCTTAGTCAGGGAAGGCTTCCTGTAAGCTGGGACCAAACTATGAGAGAGATGCTGCTGTAAAGTGAAGATCTGGAGGAAAAGAGTTTTCTGGAGAGCAAGTGCAAAGGCCCTGGGGGCAGGAAAGAGCTTAATGAAGAACAGAAA
>NW_027965166.1:0-209 GCF_054177405.1 Leptonychotes weddellii
GGAATAAGATTCAGGCTTAATACTCAGAAGCCCAGTGAGCCCATCCATGATTATTATGGTCAGCTCCAAATTCTTTTTTTTTTTTTATTATTCTTATGTTAATCCCCATACATTACATCATTAGTTCTAGATGAAGTGTTCCATGATTCATTGTTTGTGCATAACACCCAGTGCTCCATGCAGAACGTGCCCTCCTCAATACCCACCAC
>NW_027965167.1:0-209 GCF_054177405.1 Leptonychotes weddellii
GTGGGGAGGTTCAGAGGGAGAAGCAGACTCCCTGCCGAGCAGGGAGCCCGATGCGGGACTCGATCCCGGGACTCCAGGATCATGACCTGAGCCGAAGGCAGTCGCTTAACCAACTGAGCCACCCAGGCGCCCTCTTATCTCCGATTTCTAAGTGTTCCCCAAGATTGTCACATTGTTTTCGGAAATCTGAAATCAGGGCTTCTCTCTGA
>NW_027965168.1:0-209 GCF_054177405.1 Leptonychotes weddellii
GAGATAAGACAAAGTACCAGAGAAATAGAGGAGACTTTCCCCCACTTTCAACTATAAAAAAGTGATAAGGTCAATGTTTCCATATATTGAGGATCAGACTTTCCACACCAACCATTTTAAGAGATTGTGTGCAAGTGGGAGGGTCTGGGAGAGGGGCAGGGGCGGGTAGAGAGAATCCTCCAGCAGACTCCCCACTGAGTGCAGAGCCT
>NW_027965169.1:0-209 GCF_054177405.1 Leptonychotes weddellii
AATTCACCTGGGGCATCACCTTATTTGGCAGGCTTTCCCTACTGCGAACTCTTCTGTTCCTCTCCCAGCCAGCCACGCCTGTCCCTGCGCTTGCACGCTGTATTATTCATGCCCCTATTGTAGCATTTAGACCTGCCTACTTATTAGACTGTGGGATTTGGGGAGGCAGGCACCAGGTTTAGTTCATTTTTATCCCCAGCGTCTAAGCA
>NW_027965170.1:0-1155 GCF_054177405.1 Leptonychotes weddellii
CCCTCCACCAGTCAGTGACATGTTAGACTGTCCTTCTCACCAGCACACCTATGTTTATATTCATTGCTCATCTCTGCTAAGTTCACTCCATTAATGTTTCCGTTCCCTAAGGATGGGAACCACCTCTGGCTTAACTTCCCTGTGGTTCAGGGAAACTTGCAATCAAAGAGCAGGGGGGATCACTCATCTTGGAGAGGCTAGGAAGAACAGAGGACTGGGGAGGGACATATATTATTTCATCTTTCAGAAAGGAGGGCTCTGCACACTCCAGGCTGCTAGATGCTGATTCCTAGAAATGTATCATGATTTTGGAAACATGCAAAAAAGGAATGGGATGCTCAATAAGAACCAAATGAAGATTAATTTTAAAAATATGTGTTATGCTAAATTATTTTGTTCTTTTCAGGGCTGCTAGGTTGGTTAGAAGGTTGAATGCTAAAAATGTAGCTTATCTTAATTTCAATGTAAGTATGAGCCATTTCCCCCATGATAGTCAAGCACTGAAATGCAGCCAGGGTGATATTATTGGTCAGGCAACTTTAAAAGTGCTAAGTATAATGCTTTGAACAGAATAAGCACTGGAAATGATGAGGAGCTGGACTGAATTACTGAAAACCCATGAAATGATAGCTCTTCCTCATACTGAAACTAGGTCTCCAGTGGTCTGCCACAGGGCTCTACTCCTAATACTCCTACTGAGCATGCTCATAAAATGATGAAGGGAAAGATGAGTTTGATGCTTGCTTAGAAATAAGGAATCTTCACCTGGCTAGCCAGAAAGATAAGCTCAGTGCTCTACCAGGAAAAAAAAACCAAAACAGTACAGAGAGAAAATGGATAGAATCAGATGTGGATTTTGGCTCCTTTTCTTTTAACTCATCGTGGCTTTGAGTAAATCACTCCACCCTTGGCTCTCTGACTTCATGTGTAAAATAGGTTGAGGAAAGCACTAAATAAAATAAAGGTTAATTACCTTCTGGTTCTAACATTTCTGTAAATCTTCTATGTTAAAAACATGGATAAATATCCACCTCAAGAATATTATTTCATCTAGTTAGTTCTCAGTATGGTAAATAAATCAAGGTATGGCCTTTGTAATTAGGGATAAGAAAAGAAATAATAGTGACAAAAATAGTCTCCAGATTTCAGACAAGT
>NW_027965171.1:0-209 GCF_054177405.1 Leptonychotes weddellii
CACATAGTTATTTTTTTATTGTTATGTTAATCACCATACATTACATCATTAGTTTTTGATGTAGTGTTCCATGATTCATTGTTTGTGTATAACACCCAGTGCTCCATGCAGAACGTGCCCTCTTTAATACCCATCACCAGGCTAACCCATCCTCCTACCCCCTCCCCTCTAAAACCCTCACTTTGTTTTTCAGAGTCCATCGTCTCTCA
>NW_027965172.1:0-209 GCF_054177405.1 Leptonychotes weddellii
TGATTGGATCATGTTTTCCTGTTTCTTTAGGTGCCTTGTAACTTTGTGTTTGTATTTGAAAAAACAGCCACCTCTCTTAGTCTTTATGGATTTACTTCATACAGAAAAAGACCTTCACCAGTCAGTCCAACTAGAGATTCTGGAGGCCTCTCAGACCTTTTCTGTGAATGCATCCTTTCTGGACTTATGTCCAATTCCAGTTAGTTAAT
>NW_027965173.1:0-209 GCF_054177405.1 Leptonychotes weddellii
CAAAAAAAAGAAAAAAAAAAGTAGAATGCTAACTAAAACATGAAGTGGGAAGTACTTAAGTTTTGATGGATGCAATGTCTCTCTTCAAACTTCAAGTTTACTCCAGTAATTCCTTGGAACTCAATGTGTTTTAAGTGCAACAGAGGCTAAACAAGCAGCTGTTATATATTGCTCTATCTAGGACTCAAACTTGCTGTGTCTCCCAGTAA
>NW_027965174.1:0-209 GCF_054177405.1 Leptonychotes weddellii
AGGAGGAACGACTTCATCTGCAAGGTCCCTTCACAGTGGTATAGAAGTATTTGAATAATTAGGGGGTGGGGGGTCGGTATTGGGCTTACCCTCCCCATAGGCGGCTGGGACCCCTAAGCATGCTAGTTCATGGAGGACACGCAGAGCCGTGCCGTGTAGACGCCTCCAGGTTGGCAGGGAACGTGCTGGTGAGCACAGCTCCGGAGCCC
>NW_027965175.1:0-209 GCF_054177405.1 Leptonychotes weddellii
ATACAGGCCTGGAAGTCCTGTTCTGGGCCATGGATGGGCTGTTCAGCACCTCAGCGTGGAGAAGGTCACTGTTTTCTGAGATGCGGTCTCCTCCTCTCTAGAATAAGAGCTAATGGTACAACTTGCCAGGTGAGCTTTTGACAGGATGAAAGGATGCCCTAGGTTTAAAAATGTGAAAATATTTTACAAACTCTAGCTACACAAATTTT
>NW_027965176.1:0-209 GCF_054177405.1 Leptonychotes weddellii
ACAGAGAGAGAGAGAGAGAGTGCGCGCACGTGCAAGCATGAGCAGGGGGAGGGGCAGAGGGAGAAGCAGACTCCTGCTGAGCAGGGAACCTAATGCGGGACTCGATCCCAGGACCCTGAGATCATGGCCTGGGCCGAAGACAGATGCTTCACTGACTGAACAACCCAGGCGCTCCAACACGTTCTAGAACAACAGGAAGGACTTTTATC
>NW_027965177.1:0-209 GCF_054177405.1 Leptonychotes weddellii
CAATTTGCTGTAACTTCTCAAGCTCAGCCTTTGGTTCTGTTCTCAGAGTCCACGATGGGAACAGCGGTGGCAGTCGCAGTTTGTCATTTGTTTGCAATCTGTCCACACTCCCTATTCTTGGAGGTGTGCTGGTTCAGTCTGTGCCCCAGCCCCTAGTTCTTTAGCTACTGTTGGTGCCCATACTGCTGTTTCCTCAGAATTGTTGGTTT
>NW_027965178.1:0-209 GCF_054177405.1 Leptonychotes weddellii
CTGTGCTCGTCTGGGGGACCCTTTTCGAGGAGATTGCTCCTCTCCAAGGTCCTGCTGTGTTCTAATGTGGCCGGGGAGACCAGTTGCAGGACAGCAGCTCCCCCCAGCCCCGAAGAACTTCTTTCTTTGGGTGGGGGGTGTCAATGGGGGGGGGCATCTCTCCCTCGCCGCTCCTCTGTTCAAGGCACTCTGCTTCTTCTTGCAAATCC
>NW_027965179.1:0-209 GCF_054177405.1 Leptonychotes weddellii
CAGCATAAGGAATGCAGTCAATGATATTATAATTGTGTTGTAGGGTGACAGAGAGTAGCAACACTTGTGGTGAGCCCAGGGTAACATACAGAGATGCTGAATCACTATATTGTAGACCTGAAATTAATGTAATGTGTGTCAACTATCTTCAAATAAAAATTTAAAAAAATCTTTTCCCTAACTAAGAAGAAGAAGAAGAAGATGAAGAA
>NW_027965180.1:0-209 GCF_054177405.1 Leptonychotes weddellii
ATATTTCTGCCTTATCATGAGTAAAGTCTCTATTTACATTTTTCCTTAGGTTCTGTGACTTCCAAGGTTTATACATGGCTCTATTTCAAATCTGTCGCTGCAGGATTTGAGGGCTCTGTGTTGTAAGAAGCCAAAAAATGAGACTTCTCTTATTTTACTCTTCTCACATTGGTGTCTAGGACATAAGCACTCATGTAATATAGCATGTT
>NW_027965181.1:0-1155 GCF_054177405.1 Leptonychotes weddellii
CAGCAAGGGCCTCGTGTGCCGGAACCGGGACCAGGAGGGCAATGTCGGGATGTGCCTCAACTATGAGGTCCGGGTTTTGTGCTGTGAGCCCCCAGAGAACTGCTCTACCCACAAAACTGTCACAGTCCCTCACACCCCAAGTGTGAGCCCCACCAGCCTAACCGAGACCACCATCCACCTGGTGACATCTCGCTCAACATCTGTGCCATCAACCAGTCCAAACTCTCTCCCAACAACCAGCTCAACCTCTGTCCCAACAACCAGCCCAACCTCTGTGCCACAAACCAGCTCAACCTCTGTCCCAACAACCAGCTCAAGCTCTGTCCCAACAACCAGCTCAACTTCTGTGCCAACAACCAGCCCAACCTATGTGCCCAAAACCAGCAAAACCACTGTGCCAACCACCATCCTGACATCTGCACCAGAAACCAGCAAAACCACTGTGCCACCAACCAGCCCAACCTCTGTCCCAACAACCAGCTCAACCCTAGTGCCTGAAACCAGCTCAACCTCTGTCCCAACAGCCAGCCCAACCTCTGTGCCACCGAGAAGCCCAACCTCTGTGCCAGAAACCAGCTCAACTTCTGTGCCAACAACCAGCCCAACCTATGTGCCCGAAACCAGCAAAACCACTGTGCCAACCACCAACCTGACATCTGTGCCAGAAACCAGCAAAACCACTGTGCCACCAACCAGCCCAAACTTTGTGCCAGAAACCAGCTCAAACTCTGTGCCAGAATCCAGCAGCCCAACCTCTGTCCCAACAACCAGCTCAACCCCTGTGCCTGAAACCAGCTCAACCTCTGTGCCACCAAGCAGCCCAACCTCTGTCCCAATAACCAGGTCAACCTCCATCCCAACAACCAGCTCAACTTCTGTGCCACCAAGAAGCCCAATCACTGTGCCAGAAACCAGCTCAACTTCTGTGCCAACAACCAGCTCAACCTATGTGCCCAAAACCAGCAAAACCACTGTGCCAACAACCAGCCCAACATCTGCACCAGAAACCAGCAAAACCACTGTGCCAACCACCATCCCGACATCTGCACCAGAAACCAGCAAAACCACTGTGCCAACCACCAGCCTGGTATCTGTGCCAGGAACCAGCTCATCCTCTGTTCCACCAACCACCCCAACCTCTGTGCCTGAAACCAG
>NW_027965182.1:0-209 GCF_054177405.1 Leptonychotes weddellii
CAAGACTCTTAAAAAAAAAAAAAAGAACAACTTCTAATTCTTTTTGATACTTGTGAATGATAATGGAAGCTTTGAAAAGTTTTGCTTAGAATTCACACCTATTTAATTCCAGAGTTGTTGAAACAACTAAGAAAGATGGCCTTAAAACAAAGGTATATGAATTCAGACAGAGCAATCTAAGAAAATAGTTTTCTCTTTAGAATTGCATT
>NW_027965183.1:0-209 GCF_054177405.1 Leptonychotes weddellii
ATAAGAAAATAATAAAAATAAGGGCAGAAATCAATAAAATAGAAAATGGACAAAGAAAACGAATTTCAAACACAGCAAAAGTGAGTTATTTGGAAATAAAATTCAGTACAACTGATAACCCTCAAGCTAGTTTGATTAACAACAGAAAGAAAAGAAAAAAGGAAAACCCAAGTTAATATCAGAAAAGAAAGATGACACAAATATCATTA
>NW_027965184.1:0-209 GCF_054177405.1 Leptonychotes weddellii
CTTGGGCCAGGTTTCTTTGGCTTTCTTCACTCTTTCTATTTTTATTTTTTGTTCCTTTGACTCAGTAATTTTAAATGACTTGTCTCTGAGTTTGCTGACTGTTTCTTCTGCTTGAATAAGTCCAATGTTGAATGCCTCTAGTGTATTTTTCAAATCAGTTATTGTGTTCTTCAGTTCCAGAGTTTCTGTTTGTTTTTTTTAACAGTTTC
>NW_027965185.1:0-209 GCF_054177405.1 Leptonychotes weddellii
AGTAAAGAGAAGGGCGCCTGGGTGGCTCAGTTGGTTAAGCGACTGCCTTCGGCTCAGGTCATGATCCCAGGGTCCTGGGATCGAGTCCCACATCGGGCTCCCTGCTCGGCAGGAAGCCTGCTTCTCCCTCTCCCACTCCCCCTGCTTGTGTTCCTGCTCTCGCTGTCTCTGTCTCTGTCAAATAAATAAATAAAATCTTTAAAAAAAAA
>NW_027965186.1:0-209 GCF_054177405.1 Leptonychotes weddellii
ATTGCTGCTGTAAACATCGGGGTGCATGTACCCTTTCGGATCCCTACTTTTGTATCTTTGGGGTAAATACCCAGTAGTGCAATTGCTGGAGATCCGGCGTTTCTAACAAGCTCCTGGGTGATACCTTTGCTATGTGTCCTTGGACCAAACTTTGGAAGCCCGAGTCTAACTACATAGCAAGGCATCTGGCCAAATCTGTATCTCCAATG
>NW_027965187.1:0-209 GCF_054177405.1 Leptonychotes weddellii
ACTTGAGAGCTTTGTGGAGGGTGAGCCCAGTCTGCCCCAAGTGATGTGGCTCGTGCTCGGTAAGACGAGCGGCAAATGTTCACTCCAAGCCCGAGTTCAAGCTTATGCAATTACAGTTCCTTATTTTTACACGATGGAGAGAAACTAAACACACTCGGGTCTGTTAATAAGCACATACTTTTTACCACACTGAAAGATCTACTCTAAAG
>NW_027965188.1:0-209 GCF_054177405.1 Leptonychotes weddellii
GTTCTTTGACTTTTTTTTTTTTTTCCTCTGACTCTACTACATAGAATTTTGCTTCTTTCAGTTTGTTCAGCCCTGCTTGTAAATAACATCTGTCAGCCATATGCCTTTCGGGATCAGCAGCCACAGAGCTCTAACATAAGGCCCTAGGTCTGCGGCTCTAACAGCTTCCTCGGCTCCTCCAGGCTCCGCCCCTCCACCCTGCCCACTCC
>NW_027965189.1:0-209 GCF_054177405.1 Leptonychotes weddellii
GGTGAGGATGTAGAGAAAAGGAACCCCCTGTGCACTGTTGTTGGGATTGTAAATTGAAAGAAGCTCTATGGAAAACAGTATGAAGGATCCTCAAAAAACTAAGAAGTAGGGGGCGCCTGGGTGGCTCAGTTGGTTGGGCGACTGCCTTCGGCTCAGGTCATGATCCTGGAGTCCCGGGATCGAGTCCCGCATCGGGCTCCCTGCTCGGC
>NW_027965190.1:0-209 GCF_054177405.1 Leptonychotes weddellii
CGGCCACTGGGTGTGGTGACATGGATGTCATTGGTAAGCGTAGGGAGAGAAGTTTTGGGGGATCGATAGCACAGAGCCAGACTGCAGTGTGCTACGGGATGGGCAAAGATGGGGACAGGAAGGTACCCAGTGTAGACAAGCCCTGAAAGCAGTTTGGCCGTGACCTGGAGAAGATAAAAGGGAAGATGGCTAATAGGACATGAGAGTCA
>NW_027965191.1:0-209 GCF_054177405.1 Leptonychotes weddellii
GATGGGTATGGAGGAGGGCACATTCTGCATGGAGCACTGGGTGTTATGCACAAACAATGAATCATGGAACACTACATCTAAAACTAATGATGTAATGTATGGGGATTAACATAAGAATAAAAAAAATTAAAAAAATAAAATATGGTCACATAAAAAAAAAAGAAGCAAAACAGTAACCTCTGTCTGGTGGGTAAGTGACACGTGTTATT
>NW_027965192.1:0-1154 GCF_054177405.1 Leptonychotes weddellii
CTGCCCCTTCTACCCAGGGTTTATCCCGATAGCCCTGCAGGGATGGGTCACTGCATCCCGGGTGCAGGGCTGTGCGCACAGGTCTGTGTCTGATCTGGGAGCAGCAGGGGGACTGGGCAGGAGGACAGTGAGGATGGCCGGGCAGGGCTGTGATGGCTCCAGCCGGCTACCCGTCCCTGTCTTTGCAGAAGGCCACGGATGACCTCCCGAGGCGGGTGGCGGACATGCCCTCCTCCCTGACAGAGGGGTTGACCCCACGCATCCCCAAAAACAAGTGCTGGGGATTGCTGGGCAAGACCTACAACACCACCCAGACCACTGTCCCAGGTGGTTGGTCACCGGACAGTGGTCCAGGAGCCGGAGCCCACGGAGACCGAGCCCGAGGGTGAGAAGGCTGGGGCTGGGTGCCTGTGGGTGTGTGGGGAAGGGTCGGGGCTGGCCCCACAGGGAAGAGCCCCCAGAGGCTGGTGTGGGCCCTGGAGGAAAGACTGGGCACAGAGCACCCAGCGGGTGGACTGCAGTCGGGGAGACACCCGGGGAGGGCTCCTTCCTGGCTACGGCTTCTCTGGGAGGCCCTGGGCTGGGTTCTGTCTCCGCAAAGGCCAACAGACAGCAGGCACTGGGTGAGCTTTTCTCCTCTCACAGCTGCTCCACCACCTAAGGAGCTCGAGCCGGCTCCAACTCCACCAGCAGCTCTGGAGGGAGGGGTGGTGCCTGCAGTGACTTCAGGAGGAGACCAGGAGCCAGCAGGTGACCCGGCACCCACCCACAGAGAGCCTCATGTGGGCCAGGAAGAACTGGCACCTGCTCCTGCCCCAGCCCCTGCCCCTGCTCCTGCCCCTGACAGAGCCGCTGCCCCTGCCTGTGCTCTTGTTCCTGCCCCTGACCCAAATCCTGTCCCTGCTCCTGCCCTGGATCCTGCACCTCCCACTACTGCTGACCCCATCCCTCCCCTTGCCCCTGCCCCTGGCCCTGCTTTTACACCTGTCCCTGCCCCTGGCCCTGCTCTTACACCTGGCCCTGCCCCTGGCCCTGCCCCTGGCCCTGCTCTTACACCTGTCCCTGCCCCTGGCCCTGCCCCTGGCCCTGCTCTTACACCTGGCCCTGCCCCTGGCCCTGCCCCTGGCCCTGCTCTTACACCTGTCCCTGCCCCT
>NW_027965193.1:0-209 GCF_054177405.1 Leptonychotes weddellii
CCAAAAAAATAAAAAAGAAGATTCCACATATTGTATGGTATTACCTAATTCCCTAGTAAGACCAGAAGACTATATTGTGACAGTTTCTTGAGTCTGTATGGAAAAAAAAAGCCAAGTTAATAAGTTATATCCTTTGTTTTAGAACTGTATGGTTTAGAACTATATACTTTTGTATATAGTATATAACTCTGTATATAGTTATATCAGAT
>NW_027965194.1:0-209 GCF_054177405.1 Leptonychotes weddellii
GGGGGGGGAGGGGTTAGCCTGGTGATGGGTATTAAGGAGGGCATGTACTGCATGGAGCACTGGGTGTTATACGGAAACAATGGATCGCAGATCACCACATCAAAAGCTAATGATGTACTGTATGGTGACTAACATAACATAATAAAATTAAATTTTAAAAAAGTGGGATTTGTTCCCTTTACAAACCCAGGGCACACAGCTCCTTGTTC
>NW_027965195.1:0-209 GCF_054177405.1 Leptonychotes weddellii
TTTACCAAACTGGCCAAGTTTAAAAAAGAATTAATTACATTAGTTGATGCATAGATTAATTGACTTAAATATGAAACAGCTGACAGTGATACACTCCTCGCAAAAAATATAAATAGGTATATATTTTTGGGTTGCAATTTAGGAAACTTTAAGTTATAAATTTTAATTACCTTAATAGCTATGAAGATGGATAGCCATTTATTTCTCCA
>NW_027965196.1:0-209 GCF_054177405.1 Leptonychotes weddellii
GAATTTTTTCCCCTTTTTTCTTTTCTTCTTTCTTTTCTTTTCATTGTATCCTTATGAGAAGATGGATGTTAACTGACCCTATGGCAGTAACCAGTTCACAACATATGTAAATTAAACCATGATTGTACACCTTAAACTTATACAATGATGTATGTCAGTTATTTCTCAATAAAAACTGAGAAGAAGAAGAAGAAGAAGAAGAAGAGGGA
>NW_027965197.1:0-209 GCF_054177405.1 Leptonychotes weddellii
ATGACCTGAGCCGAAGGCAGACGCTTAACGACTGAGCCACCCAGGTGCCCCGCCACATGTCTTTTATAATTTGATTTGTTTCTAGGTAAATAAAGATGTTTGTACTGAAAAAAACAAAAAATAAAAACCCAACCTGAGTTAAATCAATTAAAGTGTTTGGGTAACTAAAGCAGATCGTTGCTTAAGAGAAGCATAACTACTTTTGATAC
>NW_027965198.1:0-209 GCF_054177405.1 Leptonychotes weddellii
TCACGGTTTAAAACTCACTTATCCTTATAGCTCCCAACAAATGTAGTGCTTAGCAGGCATTTGATGAACTGAAAGAGATATTTGTAAAAAGAAGTCAATGAGAAAGACATTGAGAATCGTTACTATCCTCAGTGCTCTAATATGGCATGAGGAAAAAGAAATACTTCCCCCAGGTTATCTGAATGTATCACTAAATTAGATTTTACAGA
>NW_027965199.1:0-209 GCF_054177405.1 Leptonychotes weddellii
CTTTTTAATACCCATCACCAGGCTAACCCATCCCCCCACCCCTCACCCCTCTAGAACCCTCAGTTTGTTTCTCAGAGGCCATAGTCTCTTGTGGTTCGTCTCCCCCTCCGATTTCCCCCCCTTCATTCTTCCCCTCCTGCTATCTTCTTCTTCTTCTTCTTTTTTTTCTTAACATATATTGCATAATTTTTTCAGAGGTACAGATCTGT
>NW_027965200.1:0-209 GCF_054177405.1 Leptonychotes weddellii
AACTCCTACTTATCCTATGAAGCCCAACTCAAAAGGCCCCTTCCTGGAAACACAGTTAGGTGTCCTGGAACTGGCATGGTCCTTGGAGAAGTTTGGGTTCTAGTCCGAGCTCTTCCTTGTGACCTGACAAATCACTCTTAGGACTGCCTTCTTGTCATTGTTTCTCTGTCTCTCCCGTTAAACCTGGAACCCCTCAACGACAGGCCCCC
>NW_027965201.1:0-209 GCF_054177405.1 Leptonychotes weddellii
ATTATATGTTAAAAAAAAAAAGAACATAGTAGGAAGGGAGAAATGAAGGGGGGAAAAGTTCTACAATAAAGCAGAATTCACATCAAATTCTACAAATATTAGGAAAATGATAAAAGAATATCGTGAACACCTTTATGCCAGTAAATTTGACAACTTAGATAAAATGGATACATTCCTTGAGATACAGCAAATTTACACAAGCAGAAAAA
>NW_027965202.1:0-209 GCF_054177405.1 Leptonychotes weddellii
GATGGGTATTGAGGAGGGCACGTTCTGCATGGAGCACTGGGTGTTATGCACAAACAATGAATCATGGAACACTACATCTAAAACTAATGATGTAATGTATGGGGATTAACATAAGAATAAAAAAAAAAGATCATAAAACATAAAGACAATTAAAAAAAAAAAGAATTTTATGTGAACACAGACGTAAAACAACCTATCTCTGATGTTTT
>NW_027965203.1:0-1154 GCF_054177405.1 Leptonychotes weddellii
ACATCTCTAGGAATGCATCCATTTCTTCCAGATTATCTAATTTGCTGGAATATAGTTGCTCATAACATGTTCTTAGAATTGTTTTTATTTCTTTGGTGCTGGTTGTGATCTCTCCTCTTTCATTCATGATTTTATTTATTTGGGTCATTTCTCTTTTCTTTTTGATAAGTCTGGCCAGGGGTTTATCAATCTTATTCTTTCAAAGAACCAGGTCCTAGTTTCATTGATCTGTCCTACTGTTCTTTTGGTTTCTATTTCATTGTTTTCTGCTCTGATCTTCATTATTTCTCTTCTCCTGCTGGGCTTAGGCTTTATTTGCTGTTTTTCTCCAGCCCCTTTAGGTGTAGGGTTGTGTATTTGAGACCTTTCTTGTGTCTTGAGAAAGGCTTGTATTGCTATATACTTTCCTCTTAGGACTGCCTTTGCTGCATCCCAGAGATTTTGAATAGTTGTGTTTTCATTTTCATTTGTTTCCATGAATTTTTTTAATTCTTCTTTAATTTCATGGCTGACCCATTCATTCTTTAGTAGGATGCTCTTTAGCCTCCATGTATTTGAGTTCTTTCTGACTTTCCTCTTGTGACTGAGTTCTAGATTCAAAGCAATGTGGTCCGAAAATATCGGGGAATGATCCCAATCTTTTAGTACTGGTTGAGACCTGATTTGTGACCTAGGATGTGTCTATTCTGGAGAATGTTTCATGGGCACTAGAGAAAAATGTGTATTCTGTTGCTTTGGGATGGAATGTTCTGAATATATCTGTGAAGTCCATTTGGTCCAGTGTGTCATTTAAAGTCTTTATTTCCTTGTTGATCTTTTGCTTAGATGATCTGTCCATTTCAACAAGGGGGGCATTAAAGTCCCCTACTATTATTGTATTGTCGATGTGTTTCTTTGCTTTTGTTATTAATTGGCTTATATAATTGGCTGCTCCCATGTTAGGGGCATAGATATTTACAACTGTTAGATCTTCTTGTTGGATAGACCCTTTAGGATATAGTGTCCTTCCTCTCTTATTATAGTCTTTGGTTTAAAATCTAGTTTGTCTGATATAAGAATTGCCACCCCAGCTTTCTTTTGATGTCCATTAGCATGGTATATGGGTTTTCCACCCCCTCACTTTCAAACTGGGGGTGTCTTTGGGTCTAAAATGA
>NW_027965204.1:0-209 GCF_054177405.1 Leptonychotes weddellii
TAATCTATTATATAGCCTCAAGAAAAGGAAAGAAACCTTACCACCATCCAGGTTCATTTATCCACCCCCCCACCTTTATAGTATAATTGTCTTAAATATTCTCTCTACATACTTTGAGAACTGTACTAGACAATGTTGTAATTTTTGCTTCAACCAACAAACATTTATAAAACTCAAGAGAAGGATAGTTTATTATATTAACCCATATT
>NW_027965205.1:0-209 GCF_054177405.1 Leptonychotes weddellii
ACCAGGCACACTGCCCCGGGTGGGGGAGGTCAGGGATGCCAGATCCCATAGGCCCAGGCCTGACACTCACTGCCTGTCCCCTCCCTGGTGGCCCCTGACCTACTCCTTCTGGCCTGAAATAGGGACAGTTAGGAGGCCAAGAAGCCAGACGGACCCTCAGGTTAAGCACACTAGCCTTGCCTGGCCGGTCTGCTCTGCCCTCCCCACTC
>NW_027965206.1:0-209 GCF_054177405.1 Leptonychotes weddellii
ATACCAGCTTTGGGGCGCCTGGGTGGCTCAGTCGTTAAGCGTCTGCCTTCGGCTCAGGTCATGATCCCAGGATCCTGGGATCGAGCCCCACATCGGGCTCCCTGCTCAGCGGGAAGCCTGCTTCTCCTTCTCCCACTCCCCCTGCTTGTGTTCCCTTTCTCACTGTGTCTCTCTCTGTCAAATAAATAAATAAAATCTTTAAAAAAAAA
>NW_027965207.1:0-209 GCF_054177405.1 Leptonychotes weddellii
TCTGAAAAAGCAAAGCTCAGAGAAGACAAGAGGATTGCTAGGAAAGAGAAAAGTGAGTAAGTCCATGATTTAAGGGATAGAATTTGAACCATCTTCACTGAGAAAAAAGATACACCTTTTAAAAAGATTTCAACTTTATAATATTTTAATTTTCAAAACTCAAAGCAGTACAACGTGTCTCTGGATGAAATAGGAATCTCGTCACTTCC
>NW_027965208.1:0-209 GCF_054177405.1 Leptonychotes weddellii
TTTTTTTTTAAAAGATTTTTTATTTATTTATTTGAGACAGAGAGAATGAGAGACAGAGAGCATGAGAGGGAGGAGGGTCAGAGGGAGAAGCAGACTCCCTGCCGAGCAGGGAGCCCGATGCGGGACTCGATCCCGGGACTCCAGGATCATGACCTGAGCCGAAGGCAGTCGCTTAACCAACTGAGCCACCCAGGCGCCCTAGAAGTCTC
>NW_027965209.1:0-209 GCF_054177405.1 Leptonychotes weddellii
GCTCTGGGCTTGTCCTAAATGACCTTTATTATGGTACAGTATATTCCTTCTATACTCACTTTGTTCAGAGTTTTTATCATAAATGGATGTTGAATTTGGTCAAAAGCTGTTTCTGCATTTATTGAAGTGATCATATTTTTATTCATTTTGTTAGTGTAGTTTATCATGTTTATTTGCAGATATTGAACGCTCTATACACTGACTTGATC
>NW_027965210.1:0-209 GCF_054177405.1 Leptonychotes weddellii
GAATGAATGATTTTTGTCAGTTTCTCCATCCGGTACACCCCTAAAGTTGTGAATGTATTTTCTGAGTATCAACCTGAACCATGATTTTGAACGATGCATATAAAATAATCTTAATATTCTCTGTCTTATGAGAATCTATATCCAAATGGAGAGGCATGTTAAACCACATATACCAAACCATAAAAATGAGAATCAAGTGAAAAATTATG
>NW_027965211.1:0-209 GCF_054177405.1 Leptonychotes weddellii
CTTTCAATACTTACCCTGAATGTAAATGGGCCAAATGTCCCAATCAAAAGACGCAGGGTATCAGATTGGATAAAAAAGCAAGACCCATTGATATGCTGTCTGTAAGAGAATCAGTTTAGACCCAAGGATACCGCCAGATTAAAAGTGAGGGAGTGGAAAACCATTTATCACGCTAATGGACATCAAAAGAAAGCTGGGGAAGCAATCCT
>NW_027965212.1:0-209 GCF_054177405.1 Leptonychotes weddellii
AAAAAAGGCACCTCGAACATACAATAGACATGCAACAGTATTTATGCTAAATCTGTGGCTGAAAGGAGACTTTTTTTTTTCCTTATGTTAATCCCCATACATTACATCATTAGTTCTAGATGAAGTGTTCCATGATTCATTGTTTGTGCACAACACCCAGTGCTCCATGCAGAACGTGCCCTCCTCAATACCCACCCCCAGGCCAACCC
>NW_027965213.1:0-209 GCF_054177405.1 Leptonychotes weddellii
ACCCCCTACGATAGGAATGTTTGTTGGCTTGACATTGTCTAAGAGATCCCTTAATCCTCATTTCTAAAAATTCTTTTCTCTTTTTGCTGTTCAGCTTGTGTGCTATTCCCCTGTCTTCCAGATTGCTGATACATTCTTCTGCATCTTCTAATCTACTGTTGATTCCCTCTAGTGTATTTTTTGTTTCAGTTATTGTATTTGTCAATTCT
>NW_027965214.1:0-1154 GCF_054177405.1 Leptonychotes weddellii
ATCTCCTCCAGTCCCATCCATGTTGATGTAAAAGTTGGATATTCATCCTTTCTAATGGCTGAGTAATATTCCATTGTATACATGGACCACATCTTCTTTATCCATTCATCTGTTGAAGGGCATCTTGGCTCTTTCCACAATTTGGCTATTGCGGACATTGCTGCTATGAACATTGGGGTGCATATGGCCCTTCTTTTCACTACATCTGTGTCTTTGGGGTAAATACCCAGGAGTGCAATTGCTGGGTCATAAGGTAGCTCTATTTTTAATTTTTTGAGGCATCTCCACACTGTTTTCCAAAATGGCTGTACCAACTTGCAATCCCACCAACAGTGTAAGAGGATTCCCCTTTCTCCACAACCTCTCCAACATTTGTTGTTTCTTTCCCTGTCCATTTTTGCCATTCTAACTGGTATAAGGTGGTATCTCAATGTGGTTTTGATTTGAATTTCCCTGATGGCTAATGATGATGAACATTTTTTCATGTGTCTGTTAGCCATTTGTATGTCATCTTCAGAGAAGTGTCTGTTCATGTCTTCTGCCCATTTTTTGACTTGATTATTTGTTTTTTGGGTGTTGAGTTTGAGAAGTTCTTTATAGATCTTGGATACCAGTCCTTTATCTGTAGTGTCATTTGCAAATATCTTCTCCCATTCTGTGGGTTACCTCTTTGTTTTGTTGACTGTTTCCTTTGCTGTGTAGAAGTTATCTTGATGAAGTCCCAAAAGTTTATTTTTGCTTTGTTTCACTAGCTTTTGGAGATATACCTTGAAAAAAGTTGCTGTGGCCGATGTCAAAGAGGTTACTGCCTATGTTCTCCTCTAGGATTTTGATGGATTCCTGCCTCAAATTGAGGTCTTTCATCCATTTTGAGTTTATCTTTGTGTATGGTGTTAGAGAATGGTTGGGTTTCATTCTTCTGAATGTGACTGCTCAATTTTGCCAGCACCATTTATTGAAGAGACTTTTTTCCATTGCATATTTTTTCCTGCTTTGTCAAGATTATTTGATCATAGAGTTGAGGTTCCATATCTGGGCTCTCTATTCTGTTCCACTGGTCTATATGTCTGTTTTTGTGCCAGTACCATGCTGTCTTGGTGATCACTGCTTTGTAATATAGCTTGAAATTGGGCAACGTGATGCCCCCAACTTTG
>NW_027965215.1:0-209 GCF_054177405.1 Leptonychotes weddellii
GATTAGAAAACAAGTAAAATTGAAAATATTATTAAAGTTATCTTACAAAATGTTGACATTATCCCTTGGTTAAGATCAAGGTTTTTTAAGAAAAGCAAAGCCAGCGGCATCACAATTCCGGACTTCCAGCTCTATTACAAAGCTGTCATCATCAAGACAGCATGGTACTGGCACAAAAACAGACACATAGATCAATGGAACAGAATAGA
>NW_027965216.1:0-209 GCF_054177405.1 Leptonychotes weddellii
CATGGAAACCAATGAAAATGAAAACACAACTATTCAAAATCTTTGGGATGCAGCAAAGGCAGTCCTAAGAGGAAAGTATATAGCAATACAAGCCTTTCTCAAGAAACAAGAAAGGTCTCAAGTACACAACCTAACCCTACACCTAAAGGAGCTGGAGAAAGAACAGCAAATAAAGCCTAAACCCAGCAGGAGAAGAGAAATAATAAAGA
>NW_027965217.1:0-209 GCF_054177405.1 Leptonychotes weddellii
GGGGACAGTAACAGGAGTGACTGCTAATGGGCATGGGGTTTCCTTTTGGGGCGATGAGAATGTTCTGGAATTAGATAGCACTGATGTCCTTGCACAACTTGGTGAATATTCTAAAACCTCCTGAATTGTACACTTTATAAAAGGGTGGATTTTATAGTATGTAAATTATATCCATTTAAAGAAAGAAGTACTCTTTCTTGCCTTTTCTT
>NW_027965218.1:0-209 GCF_054177405.1 Leptonychotes weddellii
GGCGGGCGGGGGGGGGATGGGTTAGCCCGGTGATGGGTATTAAGGAGGGCACATATTGCATGGAGCACTGGGTGTTTTCGCAAACAATGAATCATGGAACACTACATCAAAAAACAAACAAACATACAAAAAAATATATATAAATAAAGAGATAGTTATACAGAGTAATATACTCCAATTTTAAAACTTATCCCATTTAAACCTAGTTG
>NW_027965219.1:0-209 GCF_054177405.1 Leptonychotes weddellii
GGCCCAGGGATATTTGCCTTGAGGGGATATGTTTGCTGCCTCAGATTTCTGATGGGCTGTCATGTGGAATCGGAATCTGCCAAGTCCTGGCACAGCCCGAGGGGCAACAGATGGAAACCCCATGGAGATAGAGTTCAACCCATGTAAATTACAGTTGGACATGCCAAGTGGATTCTTGCAGGAGGTAGTAAGTTCCCTGCGATCAAAGA
>NW_027965220.1:0-209 GCF_054177405.1 Leptonychotes weddellii
AAGTATTATCATCTCTCTCTTGCAAACATGCGAACAGTTGCCTTGAAAGGTATGCAAACTTTACAGTGTGGGACACAAGCCGGGATAACGGTGTCGCTGTCCACCTGTGATTCCCAGGGAGGGAGGACGGTGATCCTCTGTGCCGCGTCCCTCCCCTGCATCTCCGAGCGTGGACTTGACAAATGCCTCTCGGGAGCAGTAGTCACTTT
>NW_027965221.1:0-209 GCF_054177405.1 Leptonychotes weddellii
TTTTTTTTTGAATTCCACATATGAGTGAAATCATAATGTATTTGTCTTTCTCTGACTGACTTATTTCACTTAGGATTATACCTTCTAGATCCATGCATGTTGTTCCAAATGGCAAGATTTCATTCTTTTTTGTGGCTGAGTGATAGTCCACTGTATGTATATATACCACTTCTTCTTTATCTGTTTACCTCTTGATGGACACTTGGGCT
>NW_027965222.1:0-209 GCF_054177405.1 Leptonychotes weddellii
CCCCTCCAGGAACGCTCAGTTTGTTTCCTGAGATTAAGAATTCCTCATATCAGTGAGATCATATGATACATGTCTTTCTCTGATTAACTTATTTCACTCAAATAATCTTTTTTAAAAATTAACTTTATTTTTTAAAAAAGGAAATATTTGCAAATGACACATGCAAAAAAAGACTTGTATTCAGAACATATTAAAAAAAACTCTCAAAA
>NW_027965223.1:0-209 GCF_054177405.1 Leptonychotes weddellii
TTCCCAGAATGCCTTAATCAGAAATGATTATTCAGAACAACAGCTAAAATTTTTTTAAATTTTTTAGTTATGTTAATCACCATACATTACATCATTAGTTTTTGATATTGTGTTCCATGATTCATTGTTTGTGCATAACACCCAGTGCTCCATGCAGAACGTGCCCTCTTTAATACCCATCACCAGGCTAACCCATCCTCCCCCCCTCC
>NW_027965224.1:0-209 GCF_054177405.1 Leptonychotes weddellii
TTGTGGGGAAGTGATGTAGCTGTTAGTCTCATTTCATCCTTTCCATGACCCCAAAAAAGGTTGTATTACCATCTCCATTTTCAGCAAAATAACAAAACTTAAATACTAAAATAAATCTTACAATCCATCTCAGTGATAAAAAGGTAAATGGATGGGTCATTCCAGTACAAATCATTTAATCCCTAACATCCAGCTATAGAATTGTTTCC
>NW_027965225.1:0-12384 GCF_054177405.1 Leptonychotes weddellii
CAACAACAAGCTGCCAGGCTCGGCCAGGTGCTGGGGATGAGGCGAGGAAGGCAGACACTACCTGACTTTAGGGAGTTAGAGCCCAGTGAGAGAGAGCAACTCTAAATATCGACCACAAATTGTGAGTGCTTTGAAGGAATAGTATGGTGTTGCTGTTTGGCAATTGTGGTATTTCAGGTTGGGGCTTAAGTCTTTATTTTAACAGTGTTTACAGGGATTATACTAGGTTTCTGTGGAAGCTTACTAATGTTTTATATTGCTAGGGAAAGTTGGACTTAAGCACACATAATTCTTAGATTTTATTGTGCACTCTCCAGTTCTCCAAGAATTGAGTATTTCTCTTCTTTTCATTTAATACATTTGACCTCTGGTGTATTGGTAAAAGCATCATAATATCCTAGAGGACTCATAAGATGTGAAATCATGAGACTAGAGGTTGATAAAACTTGACCTTCTCTGAATTTTAATTTTTCCTCATGTGCATAATGAGAACAATAACTGAAAACAGTAAAGTGTTATTCAAATGTTCTGGGTTGTTAATTATAGAGCAGATTTATTAGACCAACAAATTTAAAAGTATTTTTAAACCTATTATTTTAAATCATTTCTTGCAGGAAAGGAAACTAAGTTTTTCACATATAGATGTTTGAACTGAAAGGAGGTCAGTATTTACTATGAACAGTCTTTTGGGGGAGGGTGTAAATTTCCTATAATTAGAGATTACAAATTAAATTATAAATGTGTTGGAAGACTGCTATCTTAGGATAAGTAGATCTAGTACAGTGGACAAGAATTTGGTGCAAATAATCAGTTTTGCTGGTACAACTATTTGAGGAGACCATGTTTCTTTACAAAGAGAGCTCTCTATTGGAGTGGTAAAATGGAATAGGGCTAAACTGTGTTACTAGGTGTAAGAAGGGCAGAGGAAAAAGAGGAGATATTGTATGCCTGGCTCTGCCTTACACTTAAGTTGATAACCCCCAAAAATAATAACTCTTTAAGCTACGACAGCATTTGATTTTTATCCTAGTTGTGAAACACCCCTAAAGATCTCCCATTATCTTAGAGGCGGTTCCCAATTCTGACAAAGTCTCAAAGTTAGTATTAGTTGTTAAAATACTATGCCTTTTTTTTGGAAGTGGGAGGAAAGTATTATCTCCTGTAGTCTTTTGTTTTCTGTTTTCCTCTCCTGCACTTCTGGAAGGTTGTGGAAATTTGTTTATAGAACGGACTTATAAATAGAATCTTATTTTCCACTATTTTACTTCATAATTTGGAGATGTGTGCTCACAGAAAAAAAAAAACTTGAACTTTAAAATTGCTTATGAGAAATGACAGTCACTCCAAATAACATCTACTTTTATGCGGTCTGTGACTTCAATTATCCTTAATAAGTCTTGAAAGGAAGACAGCCAGTTTTCAGGCAGTTGCCAGGGGCTAGAAGAAGGGAATGGAGAGTTAGTGTTTAATTGGTACAGTTTCAGTTTGCAAAATGAAAAGAATTATGGAGATGGATAGTGGTAGAGGTTACACAACATTATGAATGTGTATAACACCACTAATTGTTCACTTAAAAATGGTCAACATGGGAAACTTCATGTTATGTGTATTTTATCATAATGAAAAATTGAGGAAAAGAAAAAGAATTACCAGTGTTAGGTGTTAAAGATGAGTTATCACTAATCTTAATCTTTTTCTTTGGTGTAAAAAGGATTAAGACACTTGAATACAAAAACAAAGAGCAACCAAAAAAGATCCTCATTTTTTTAAATTTAAGATTTTCTTTATTTATTTGAGAGAGAGAGAGAGACTGAGCAGGGGGAGGAGCAGAGGGAGAGGCAGACTCCCCGCTGAGCAGGGCGCCAGCCATGGGGCTCGATCTCAGGACCCAGGGATCAGGACCTGAGCCAAAGGCAGATGCTTAAATGACTGAGCCACCCAGGCGCCCCAAAGATCCCTCTTGATCTAGACTCTGTTCTGAGTCTTCATCTAAAGGATTGGCCTTAGACCCCTTTTCTTATTCCTGACCACCTCTCCTTCCAAGGTTAGTGCACAGTCTCAAACAGGTACATTTAATGCTCACAGCTTGTATAAGGGATCTGTACATAACTCTTTTCGTAAAACACAGGTATTAAGTTATTATCATCCTCCAGCTGCTGAGTGCTGTGTGAGGCACTCTGGAGACTGGCAAAGAAAAAAGAGATAAACAACCCCTGCCTTTAAAGATACTTAGAATATAAGAAAGGAGACAGAGGTGTTAACTATCATGTATTCAGAGCTATAATAAAAATGCTGTTAACCTTGCTGCTCCAAGTGTGGTCTTTAAATCAGCAGCATTGGCATCATTGGGGTGTTTGTTCCCAGCCCAGATCTACTGATTTAGAATCTATATTTTAACATAATGATATGACTCATAATGCATATGAGTCATCTAGGGATGCCAGTGCTGCTAATGCATGGATCACATTTTGAGACATGAATTTGTAGAGTACAAAAGAAAGAACAATTCTGCCTGAGTGAAGAGTGAGGATGTCATTGCAAGCATCACAGAAGGGATACCATATACACTGGGCAAAGAAGGACAGAGAAGACTTTGCTGAGCAGATGAGGGAAGAGGACAGGTGGATGGACAATCCAGGCAGAGGAGATAACACAAAGGCTTAGGGCTATGTACAGTATATTTGGGGAATAGTGAGTAGTAGTAGTACCCGAAAAATGGATGAACGGAAGTTGAAAGTATAGGCTGGGAATCTTTCATGCTATGTCAAAGACTGTAGACAATAAGAACTTCAGGAGTTCTTTGAGTACAGGAGCAACAACATCATACTGTCTTATTTAAGTGAAGAGGGTGGACTGAATGGGAGAGAACCAGACCACGGCAAGAAGCCAGGAGGAAGTTATTGCAATAATTCAGGCATGAAGTGAATGAGGGCTGCAACTAAGGCAATAGTTGCAGGAATGTATGTTTTTTTAAACTGCTGAGTTTGTGCTAATTTGTTAGGCAGCAATAGATGATAAACACAGATGTTAGTACCTAGAAGTGGTATCATGCTGTAACAAATACACAGGAATAGAGAGCAATTGTAGAACCAGAGAATAGGCAGTGGCTAGAAGAGTTTTGAAAAGCATGCATGAGAAAGTTCAAATTGCACTGAGCAGACTGTAGTAGAAATCTGGACTTTATGGACACTGCCAGTGAGGATTTGGAAGGAAGCAAAGAATATGTTCTTGGAAACTGGGGAGGGGGAGTTTTTACCATATAATGACAGAAACTTAGCACAATTGGCTCCTGCGGTTATGTTAAAAGGAGAAATTGTAAGTGATGGACTTTGGTAGAAAGCTAAGATTTCCAAGCAAAATGTTGAAAGTGCCACCCGGTTTTTTTCTTGTTTATAGTACAATTTGAGAAGAGAGAAATTGCGGGAAGAACTCTTGAAACACTTAAGCAAAAAGGAACCCAAATCTGATTTTGAAAAAAATCTGTGTCTCTGGATAGCAGAAGATGCTAAAATTAAGAGATGCAGTCTTAAGAAAACATGCTCTAGAGAAAAGGCTGGAGTCATTACTCTATAGCAGTTTTGCTAAAACCTAAGAAAGATTAAAAGATCAGAGTATTCAGTCATACTGTGTTCTTTCAAGAGATTCCGAGTCTGCCTCACAGATCATTTCAATCAAGTCAGAGGGTCTCCTGGAGACTTAAGAACATCGTCCCTTAACTGGTTCAGCAGGAGCCAAGGATAGAGAATGAATTTCTTGACAAGATTTGTGGGTGTATCTTTTGTCTAGTGGAGCAACACCTGCAAGGTTCTTGGGAAAAAAAGTTTTAGCAGAAACACTGCCAATTTGTACTAAAAAGTACAAGAAATGTACAAAATTAAATGAGATTCTTAGGCCCACAAATTCTACTGGTTAGAAGCCAACTTACAAAACCACAGAGCTGCCAATGTGTTATCTTTCATGAAAAAGGAAGTATGATTCAGAGGGCAGAGCTGAGGGCCAGGGAAGATTGTTCTCAGGCTTTGAAACCTAATGAAGAGACATTTGCCCAGTGGATTTTAGAATTACTATGTACCAATTACTCCTTGTTACCTTCCATTTCCTGCCCCTTTTGAACCAGAATATCTATAACTGTTATCTTATGTCTGTCCCATCATTGTGTGTTGGGTGTGTAAGGGGCTGTCTCTTTAGTTTCACATATCCACAGATGGAAAGTAATTGTCCCAGGAGTTGTACTTAATGGATTACATCCAGGAACCTCGTCTACACCTGGAATTGATTTGGATGGAATTTTGGACACTGAGGTGATGAAATGAGATTCTTGGAAACAGGGGAAGACAGTGAATGTATTTTTGCCTGTAAGCAGGGCATGAATCACGGAATCAAAGGGTGGATTCTGCTAGGTAGAATTCTGATACAGTCCCCAAGATTCCCACTCTCAGGTATACCACTGCACAGTCCCTTCCACTTGACCTATAAATAGTATGGATGTCACTTCTGTGATTAGGTTACCTTAGATGGCAAAGTAAAAGGATTTTGCAGATGTAATTAAAGTCCCAAATCCATTGATTCTGTGTTGATCAAAAGTGAGATTATCGTAGGTGGGTTTGACTTAATTAGGTGAAAATGCTTAAAAGAGAAACTCTTCTTTTCTGAAGAGAGATATTCCACTGCTGGCCTTGAAGAAGCAAACCACCATGAGTTCTGTGGATTTGGGGACATATTCTGCTAACAACCAACATGAGCTTAGAAGAGGACAATGGGCCTTAGATGAGACTGCATCTCTGGTCTGTACCTTGAATGCAGCCTTGTGAGACCCTGAGCAGAGGACCCAGTTAATTATAATTTACATATATATGTGGTTTAAAATATATATATTTGTATATTATAAATAACATCTCTTGCAGCTTCTGTTTTTCTGTCTCTCTGGAGAACCCTGACTGATACACCTGTTGTCATACATACCTGTACTCTTCCACTTTATATTCACTAGAGTCTTAGCCATTGGCCATGGCTTACCACAACAGCACCCCTTTTATTTTATTTTTTTATTTAAAAAATATATTAGTCTCTTAAATCATATAAAAAATAAAATTGGAGTTATAATTCATTGTTAAAATTATACTAGCTTTTATTATTGTGTGTGCATATACCTTTATTGAGATCTTTATTTCTTCATATGGTGTTGAGTTACTGTCTAGTGTCTTATTTCCCTCTGCAGGACACCCTTGATCATTTCTTGCAGGGCAGGGCTAGTGGTAATGATCTCCTTCAGCTTTTTTTTTCTGGGTATGTCTTAATTTCTCTCTCACTTTTGAAGGACAGTTTTGCTAAATACCAGATTCTTTGTTGACAGGTTTTTTTTTTATTTTTTTATTATGTTCAATTAGCCAGCATATAGTACATCATTAGTTTTTGATGTAGTGTTCAGTGATTCATCAGTTGCATATAACACCCAGTGCTCATCACCACATGTGCCCTCCTTAATATCCATCACCCAGTTACCCCATCCCCATCCCCCTCCCTTCTGTAACCCTCAGTTTGGTTCCTGGAGTCCAGAGTCTCTCATGGTTTGTCTACCTCTCTGATTTCTCCCCCTTCAGTTTTTCCTCCCTTCCCCTATGGTCCTCCGTGCTATTGCTTATGTTCCACATATGAGTGAAACCATATGATAATAGTCTTTTTCTGCTTGACTTATTTCACTTAGCATAATCCCCTCCAGTTCCATCCATGTTGATGCAAGTGGTGGGTATTCATCCTTTCTGATGGCTGAGTAGTATTCCATTATATACATGAACCACATCTTCTTTATCCATTCATCTGTTGAAGGACATCTCTGCTCTTTCCATAGTTCGGCTATTGGGGACATTGCTACTATGTTGACAATTTTTTTAAAGTGACTTTTATATATAATCCTATTGTCTTCTGGCCTCCAAAATTTCCTTTTTCTTTTTTTTGAGTATAGTTGACACACATGTTACATTAGTTACAGTTATACAACATAGTGATTGGAAAAGTTTGTACATTATGCTATGTTCACTACAAGTGCAGTCACCATATAATGCTATTACAATATCATCACCTATATTCCTCATGCTATGCCTTTTATTCCCACGGCTTATTCATTCCATAATTGAAAGCCTGTAGCTCCCACTCCCTTTTACCTATTTTGCCCAGCCCCCAACCCCCTCCCTTCTGGCAACCATCATCAGTTTGTTTTCTGTATTTGTAGGTCTGATTCTGCTGTTTGCTTATTCATTCTTTTTTAGATTCCACATATGAATGAAATATATGGTATTTGACTTTCTCTGACTGACACACTTTACTTAGCATAACACCCTCTAGATCTACCCATGTTGTCGCAGATGGCATGATCTCATTCTTTCTAATGCTGTGTAATATTCCACTGTGTATATATATATTACATCTTCCTCATCCACTCATCTCAGTGGACAGTTAGGTTGCTTCCATATCTGGCCTATTGTAAATATTGCTGCAATCAACATAGGGGGGCATATGGCCTCCAAAGTTTCTGATGAGAAATATGATATTCTATTTGGCAATCCCTTGTATGTGACAAGTTGCTTCTCTCTTACTGCTTTAAAAATTCTCTCTTTGTGTTTGGTCTTCGAAAGTTTGATTATAATATGTCTTGATGTGGGTCTTTTGAATTTATCTAACTTGAAGTTTGTTGAGCTTCTTGGCTGTGTTAATGAATGTCTCATCAAATTTAGACAAATTACAAGCATTATTCCTTCAGATTTTCTCTTTGCCCCCTTTTCTCTCTCTTCTGGGATGCCAACAATGTGCATTTTGGTCTGTTTGGTGGTTTCCCACAGATCCCATAGGCTCCACTCACTTTTCTTTAATCTTTTTCTTTCTGTTCCTCAGTTTCAGTAATTTACATTTTCATATCTTCAGGTCTACTTATTCTTCCTTTTTCCTGTTCAAATATTTTTGTTTTGTTTTGTTGATTTTTATTTATTTATTTGAGACAGAGCACAAGCGGGGAGGAGGATCAGAAGGAAAGGGAGAAGCAGATGCCCTGCCGAGCAGGGAGCCCGACGTTGGGCTCGATCCCAGGATCCTGGGATCATGACCTGAGCCGAAGGCAGAGGCTTAACCGACTGAGCCACCCAGGCGCCCCTGCTCAAATACTTTTGAATCCCTCTAGTGAATTTTTCTGTTCAGTTATTGTACTTTTCAGCTCCTGAATTTCATTTTTTTTGTTGTTTTTTATTTTATTTATACATTGTTTTCTTGATTTCTTTAGCTCTTTGAGCATCTTTGAGACAGTTTTTTAAAACACTTTGTCTAGTAGATTAACCATCAGGTCTTTTCCAGGGATAGTTCCTGCTGTTTTATTTTTTCCTTTGAGTGGGCAACACTTTCCTGTTTCTTTGTATGCCTCATGATTTTTTGTTGAAACTAGACATTTGAATCTAATAATGTGAAAAATTTGAAAATTAGATTCCCTCCCTTCTACAGGGTTGGCTGTTTTTGTGTTATTCTTGTTTATTGTTTTTGTTATTTTGATTGTGGTAGGCTGCCTCCGTGCCAAGGACCAGCTTTAGGTGTAAGTTTAAGGTCTTCTCAGGTCTTTTCTAAGCCTTTCCCTGGGGATGCACAGTCTCTTATTTTCTCCATACTTAGCTTGCCTTTTTTTTTTTTTTTTTTTAATATCTGGCATTTGTGTATGGCTCCCAAAAGGGGGAAAAAGGAAAGATAAATTAGTGGGGAAAAGGCAGCTGGCCCATTAAATCCACTGGAAGAAACTTTAGCTGGAGATGCATGTGGCTTGAAACAGGAGGGGAGGTATAACAATAATGACTGCCTGACTGTGTGTGTACCCTCAGTGATCAGAAACAGCTATCAGAGAACATGTTTCCAATATTTGGAGAACAGGGTCCTTTTAGCTTACCCTGGCTCCCACAAGCTGTGTGCAAGCTGCTTCAGGAACATCTGCACAGTTGCCTGCCATAAGGCTGTAAGGGGAGGAGAGAGATAGCTGCTATTGTGATAAGAGCTAAAATTGACCAAAATTAACTGCAATTTACTGACCAAGCCTTCTCTGGGATGTTGGAAGCCTTCAATAGACTCCAGGGTTTCAAAATAGACAGATTCTGCAAGTACAATTTTGTCTAGGTAGGTGGATGATTCCTTTTGTTTCATACTATGCCATCTTTCCAGAAGCCTCCCCCCCACCTTTGATCTTAATACAGATACCAACCTCTTACTATTGCTTACAAGACACTCTATTACCTCATCATTCTCATCCTTGGTTATAAAAACTGAGCATATTTAAAAAAAAAAAACTGATGATTGGGTATCATCCATAAAAGTCTATTTTTAGCCTCTCTTTCCACATTATCTTTTACTCTCTGTCTCAACTTTGCTATACTCTGTTTCTTCAACATGCTTTACAGTTGCGTGTGGTAAATATTTAACAACTGGTGGCTGTCAGGAAAGAAAAGGCCTGATTTGTAGTTTTTGCAAAATTCTTCCATGTAAAAATACTCCCACCATGTCTGGTTTTCAGCTCCCAATGAGCTATCACTGAATACAAAGTTGAGAAGAGATGCTGACAATGACTTACATAAACTGGTATGAGCAGGCTCTATCATCCCATGGATACCAAGACTGTGCCCTGGGCTTCATGCCTGAATGCCCCTCAATTCCCCCACCCCCACCATAGCCTTTCAATCTTCAAATCCTTAATTAAAGTTTCTTTTTTCCTTTTTTTTTTAAGTTTCTTTCTTTCTTTTTTATTTTTTTATTTTTTTATTTATTTTTAAATTTTATTATGTTATGTTAGTCACCATCATTGGTTTTTGATGTGGTGATCCACGATCCATTGTTTTCGTATAACACCCAGTGCTCCATGCAGTATGTGCCCTCCTTAATACCCATCACCAGGCTAACCAATCCCCCCCCTCCTCCCTCACCTCTAAAACCCTGTTTGTTTCTCAGAGTCCATAGTCTCTCATGGTTCATCTCTCCCTCCAATTCCCACCCCCCATTTTTCCCTTCCTTCTCCTAATGTCCTCCATGCTATTCCTTACGTTCCACAAATAAGTGAAACCATATGATAATTGACTTTCTCTGCTTGACTTATTTCACTTAGCATAATCTCCTCCAGTCCCATCCATGTTGATGTAAAAGTTGGGTACCATATATACAATGGAATATTACTCAGCCATCAGAAAGGATGAATACCCAATTTAAGTTTCTTTCTTAAGGCAGCTTTTCCCCTAGTTCTGGCCAGGCTACATCTTTTTTAAATATACCTGTGCTGCAGAAGAACCTGCTATTAGTTTTATTTTATTTTATTAAGATTTATTTATTTGAGAAAGAAGGAGAGAGCACAAGTGGGGGCAGGGGCAGAGGGAGAGGGAGAAGCAGGCTCCCTGCTGAGCAGGGAGCCCGACATGGGGCTCCATCCCAGGATCCTGGGATCATGACCTGAACCAAAGGCACATGCTTAACCAACTGAGCCATCCAAGCACCCCTGTTATTAGTTATATTTTATGATAATGTTTGCTGTCTTCCCTATTTATCCACCAATGAGAGTAGGGACCATGTGTTTCCTGTTCACTTCTGTATTGCCACTATATTAGTTGCAGCCTGCTATGGCACAATACATAAACTGGGTGACTTGGACAACAGACATTTATTTTCTTAGTTACATAGGCTGGAAATTGGAAATCAGGGTAACAACACAGTCAGGTTCTTGTGAGGTCTCTCATCCTGGCTTACAGGGAGCTGCCTTCTCATTGTGTGCTCATATAGTACAGAGAGGGGTGGGGAGTGCATGCAACTCTGTGGTGTCTCTTTGTAAAAGGCTACTAATCCCATTATGAAGGCCCTGCACTCCTGACTTCATCTAAACCCAATTATTTCCCAAAGGCCCCATCTAAAAATACCATCACATTAGGGACTAGGGCTTAAACATTTGAGTCTGGATGAGGCTGAATTATTTCATCACTCTTGGAATCAGCCAAGCTTAACACCATCTCCTAGATTTCATACCTGCCTTAAAAACAAGCCCAGCATTCCTTGTCAGTTCCCTAGGTCTGGTGTATGTGACACTGCTTTCTGGTTTCTCTAGGGTTCTGTGGAGTTACCTTGATTCCTAGGACATACCCTGGGCCCAGTCTTCAAGAGGCTAACCGGCAAATAGCCTTACTGATCCTGCTCTGATTTGGCATCACATCTCCTTTTCAAATCCTCACCTCTGGCCCCCGGATGTTCTGCTACTTCCAGACATCCAGTCATAAGTGATTTGAGGAGGCACACTCCAACAAAGGTGGTCTTTCTCAGTGATGCTCTGAAAAAGATCTGGCTACCTTACAGGAGATGTCTGACATCCACCTGCCACTTTTTAAGCTCATTTCCTATTCAGTTTTAAAGCTCCTACCATTCTTCATGGGATCTTCAGTAAATTCCTATATTTGGACAGACGGACCAAATGTTCTCATTTGCAGAGAAGAAATAATTGACTAGACCTAATCCAATGACTGATGAGCTCATTCAAGCTCTTATTATTTCTTACTTCCCCAGTTGTTTTGTTCTTCTGACATAATCCTGTTCATTTTTAGAGTTGTAATATAATATGTCATTCCTAGGAAAACTTTTCTATCTGAATTAGGTTAAGATATAGCCTCCTGTGTTACCCAAAGGATACTTTTAATCAGAATGAGTTCTAATTGCCCCCTTCCTTCAATCCATAAACACTTATTGAGCACCTACTATACTTGATTCTATGTTAAGTGTTACAAGGAGAGCAAAATGCAGTCCCTGTGTGAATGGAAATTTAAGCCTAAGAAGGAGTAGACATTAATCAAATATTCACACTAATAAATGTATAAATTAAAATTGAAATGGTGAACTAAAGGAAAGGTACATCCACTTTTTTATATTAAATATAAAGAACTATAACCTAGACTCAGGGGGGTAGTTATCTGGGAAGGCTTCTCTGAGGAAGCAACACTTAGCTGAGATCTAAAAGATGAATAAGTCAACTGAGAATAAAGAAGATAAGGGATTCTGGAATAAGGAAATAGCATGTGAAAAGGCCCCATGGTAGGAAGAACATGGAGATTTTGATAAACTGAAAGAATGCCAGTATAACTGGAGTTCAGAGTGGGAAGGAGAGCATGGTGAGAATTGTGGCTGGAATAATAGGTGCCACATCATACATAGCTTTGTAGACTATGTTAAGGGTTTTGTGTAGGATTTGGCCATTGTTGGCCAAAAACACTCCTATAGCCTTCCTAGATCTACAGAAGAACTAAACTCTCCAGGAAGTCTCTAGAGTACCTACCCCACTGCCTTTATGGAAAAAAATTAATCTTATCATTGTCCTGGCAAGCCTGAGTAGGAGAAATGACACTCAGATGGGCAGTGCTTGACCCAGGGCCCTACAGAGACAAGGACAAGATATTTGTTAGCTCTATCCATCACTTACATGCAGCAGCTGCTACAGGAATATCCAGAAAAGTTTCAAGAACAGCGCAGAAATATCTAAGAATCCAAATAATTAAAGAGCTTTCTCCCTTATGACAGATACATTCTTGAGAATGAATAGATAATTTTGTAGACTGGATTCAGCTAATAAAATAGCTCATAGAAAACAAGTCAAGCAAGGGCTATCATAGTAAAGAAAGTATGGTTTGTTTTAAATCCCCAACAATAATCAGTTCTTGCTTAAGAGGTGTGTTCTCAGTCACAGCCAATTCTCTCTGGAGAGTCTGCCCAAGGATGAATCTCTTGAGAACCAAGTGAAGCAGGAGAGCAGAGCAAGTAATTCTGCTTACTTTTGGAGGAATTTTCTAAAGGAATGATCCAAAGATACAATGAGCTATCCCAGGAGATAGTGACCTCATAATTTAGAGGTATACTAGAAGATGACTTGGGGGAATGTTATAGAGAAGATTCAAGTATGTGGGTTGGTCCACATGGCCTTAATGGTTTTGTCCCATCATGAGAATCTTAAAGGCAGAAATAATAATGATAAAACAGTAACTATAGGATAGAAAGCATTGATAACTCAGAGAAAGAGGCTGGTTGTAAAAAGCACTCAATAATGAAAAAGAACAGAAGGACTTAATTTTGTTTGAAGTAGAAGCAGCTTTTGCCATTGTACCTAATCTGATCAGGGCTTGGAAACCAGGGGAAACAATTCTGATAATGTGTCCTTTCTGGGAACTGTGGCTTCCAAAGTGAACTCAGGTCTGCACATCTAACCAACTCCACTGAATAGGCTTTCCCAAAATTGGGATTAAGTAGAATTGTCATGGTTTGGATGGATATTAGTTATCCATAGCTGCGTAGCAAATTACCTAAAAACTTAGCAGCTCAGAAGTACAAATATTCATTATCTCACAC
>NW_027965226.1:0-1154 GCF_054177405.1 Leptonychotes weddellii
GCAGGGAGCCCGATGCGGGGCTCGATCCCAGGACCCTGGGACCATGACCTGAGCCGAAGGCAGACGCTTAACGACTGAGCCACCCAGGCGCCCCAACATTGTATTAGTTTAAGGCATGCAATATAATGATTTGATATATGTATATATCGTGAAATGATAGCCGCAATAAGTTTTTGTTTACATCCATCACCTCACATGGTTACATTTTTTGTGTGTGTGATTAGAACTTTTAAGATATATTCTTGTAGCAACTTTCAAATATACAGTACAGTATTGTTAACTATAGTCACCATGCTGTGCATTAGATTCCCAGAACTTATTTATCTTAAAACTGGAAATTTGAATTGGAATTGGTCTCCTTAAGCATTATTCACTTTTCAACTCTCTTCTTTTTTATAAATACTTACCATCTCCAAGTATGCACATAAGCACACTACGTATGCATTCAATTAAAAGTCTATATTTATCTTCAGAAGGAAATTTTATAGGTTTGAACCATTGATTTTGAAGCCTAAATAATTACCTGGAAGCATGAAATAATTTCAAAATAGAATTGTTAAGGTTTCAAGAAGAATCTCAACTGAATACCCTGCAAAATAAAATGTGTTTTTCTGTTAATTAACAACTTAATAAATAACCTATGATCTTTTCTCAAGTGAAAACTTATTGTTCCAGGAATTTCACCTCCACCTAGTCAAAAAGAAGCATTTTTCCTTTTCTAAGTAATTAATTGCTCTCAAGATACGGTGGCCCCATATTTTCAGTATTTGGGTATAAAAGCAGCTGATAATTGGTGTGTGAATATTCTGAGTAGATGAGATCTAAACAGATTACCAAGTAGGTGAAACAGGCATCATGTATGATTTAAGGACCCCTAAGTTTTATGTTCTCCATGGCTTAAAATATCTCCATTCTAAAAATTTCACTACATTGTCAATACAACCGTTCTTAACAAATAATCATTTACCATTACATTTTTTGGAAAATTGAAGTCACCTTTGAAATGCATTCTCAAAATAAAATTGTATCTGTATATAGTTGAAAAACAAGCTATTGAATGAGGGAATTCAGGAGTAATAAACTCATGACCCAAACTTTTGCATTTTGGCTTCTTTCTTAATTAGTCTATCAATCTATTTCTCAATAATAATACT
>NW_027965227.1:0-209 GCF_054177405.1 Leptonychotes weddellii
TACTAGAAACTTTTTTGTTTTCCTTATCAGCAAGAAGCAGATAGTAGGTATGGGGTCCTACAGAACTGACTTCAAGCATTGTAGAAAGCTTGAGAAAATGACCTCTCTCTTTATCTGTAAAACTGTGCACCCTGCTATGCACCTCCTCTGGTTGACATACATAGGACTACACGAGATAAAGTGTGTAACCCCACTGAGTGCTCTACAAT
>NW_027965228.1:0-209 GCF_054177405.1 Leptonychotes weddellii
TCGTTAAGCATCTGCCTTCGGCTCAGGTCATGATCCCAGGGTCCTGGGATTGAGCCCTGCATCGGGCTCCCTGCTCGGTGGGAAGCCTGCTTCTCCCTTTCTCACTCCCCTTGCTTGTGTTCCTTCTCTCGCTGTGTCTGTCAAATAAATAAATAAAATCTTAAAAAAAAAGTCCCCTCCTATTATTGTAGTACTATCAATATATCCCT
>NW_027965229.1:0-209 GCF_054177405.1 Leptonychotes weddellii
CAGATGCCCAGTGACTGGGGGCTGGAGGGATGGAAGCCATGGGTGCAGGTGATTTTCCACCAAGTTTGGCTGTGAAGAACAGGGGAGGGTTCTAGGAAGGACAACCTCTGAGAGGGAAAATGGGCATGGGGTGAGAGAGGCCACTAGAGGGGAGGAGGGAGGTTAGCATGAGTGAGGATGCCAGGCTGCAGGGTGCAGAGGAAGACCAT
>NW_027965230.1:0-209 GCF_054177405.1 Leptonychotes weddellii
CAGATGCCCGGTGACTGGGGGCTGGAGGGATGGAAGCCATGGGTGCAGGTGATTTTCCACCAAGTTTGGCTGTGAAGAACAGGGGAGGGTTCTAGGAAGGACAACGTCTGAGAGGGAAAATGGGCATGGGGTGAGAGAGGCCACTAGAGGGGAGGAGGGAGGTTAGCATGAGTGAGGATGCCAGGCTGCAGGGTGCAGAAGAAGACCAT
>NW_027965231.1:0-209 GCF_054177405.1 Leptonychotes weddellii
GGGAAGCCTGCTTCTCCCTCTCCCACTCCCCCTGCTTGTGTTCCCTCTCTCGCTATGTCTCTGTCAAATAAATAAATAAAATCTAAAAAAAAAAAACAAAAGAAAATACAGTCTGCTCATAGTCTGAGCCCTGGCTGCCCCTCTCATTTTCTACCTCCCGTGCATGAAAATTATTCCAGTCATTCAGTCTGTCCTAGAACGTTTCCAGT
>NW_027965232.1:0-209 GCF_054177405.1 Leptonychotes weddellii
AAATTATTTCCTCTGTGAACTCAGAGAATTTATGTTTGTCTTCAGCACTGAAGAGTTCACGCATTTTTAAAGTTACCTGAAGGAACCAATACAGCCTGTAGCATCTGACATTAAATGTGCCTTTTCCCAGGGCGCCTGGGTGGCTCAGTTGGTTAAGCGACTGCCTTTGGCTCAGGTCATGATCCTGGAGTCCCGGGATCGAGTCCCGC
>NW_027965233.1:0-209 GCF_054177405.1 Leptonychotes weddellii
TTTTTTTTTTTTTTTTTAAGATTTTATTTATTTATTTGACAGAGAGAGACATAGTGAGAGCAGGAACACAAGCAGGGGGAGTGGGAGAGGGAGAAGCAGGCTTCCCGCGGAGCAGGGAGCCCGATGTGGGACTCGATCCCAGGACCCTGGGATCATGACCTGAGCCGAAGGCAGACACTTAACGACTGAGCCACCCAGGTGCCCGAAAA
>NW_027965234.1:0-209 GCF_054177405.1 Leptonychotes weddellii
GGGGCGGAGAAAGATGGCGGAGGAGTAGGAGACCTGGATTTCGTCTCCTCTCAGGAATTCAGCTGGATAGGGATCAAACCATTCTGAACACCTACAAACTCAACAGGAGATCGAAGAAAGGAATAGCAACAACTCTCTGAACAGAAAAGCGACCACTTTCTGGAAGGTAGGACGTGCGGAGAAGTGAATCCGAGGCGATATTCGGGAGG
>NW_027965235.1:0-209 GCF_054177405.1 Leptonychotes weddellii
ACTCGATGCAGGGACTCCAGGATCATGACCTGAGCCGAAGGCAGTCGCTTAACCAACTGAGCCACCCAGGCGCCCTATAAAGGTTTTTTTAAAGTAATCTCTACACCCAATGTGGGGCTCAAACTCACAACCCCAAGATTAAGAGTTGCTGGCCCCACTGAGCCAGTCAGGTGTCCCCCCTTTTTTTCCTTAAAGATTTTATTTTTTTT
>NW_027965236.1:0-209 GCF_054177405.1 Leptonychotes weddellii
ATCCAGTGTAAAGCTGGGCAAACCACGCAGCACTGTCTGCAGGGAGAGGCGTCCTCGTCTGCTGCCCACGTGCTCCACTGGAAACGCCATGAAACAAACCTGGACCTGCTCCCAATACCCCGGAAGTAGAACTCATCACTCCCAGACCGGTAAGACCATTTGACTGATTCCCAAGGGACAATCCGATCTCCCCCACCCCTGCTCTGTAT
>NW_027965237.1:0-1154 GCF_054177405.1 Leptonychotes weddellii
CAGAATATGATCAAATATCAGGCTGGTGCTATTTTGGTCTGTTAGAAGAAAGTGCCCCCCGAAGTTTTAAAGAAAGAATAACTTATATATGTACAAAAATAAGGGTAAATATGACGAAGGGATGGAATATGACTGTAAAGATGAAAATTATAAAAGATTTTATAAAAGAAATTGATAAGAAGTTGGTTGAAAAAGAGAAAGAAGAAGATTAAAAAGAGAGAGAGAGAATGTGATCAGGCAGGAGACTAGAACTAAACCATACACTAGAGATTTAGGGTATATTTTGGTCTGTTAGAAGAAACTGTATCCCAAAATTTTAAAGAGAGAACAACTTATATATATATACCAAAAATAAAGTTAAGTACTATGAAGGGATAGAATATGACTCTAAAAATTAAAAATAAAAAGATTTTTTTAAGAAGGGATTCATAAGATGTTGGTTGAAAAAAGGAAATAGAAAAATTCAAAAAAAAAGAAAATTAAAAAAATTAACTTTGAAAGACTGAAGAATCATGGGGAAAAAGCCATGAATTCTATGTGCAGTATTCCCCTAGTGCTGAAGTTCTGCCGTTCTCATTGATCGGTAAACTTGGTCTTGGCTGGCTGTTCTTGCCAATCTTCTGCGGGGGGGGGCCTGTTGCCGTGGTTCCCAAATGTCTTTGCCAGAGGCAGAATTGCCCCACCCTTGCCAGGGGCTGGGCTAAGTAATCTGCTCGGGTTTGCTCTAGGGAGCTTTTGTTCCCTGCAAGCTTTCCGTACAGCTTTGGAGGACGAGAGTGAAAATGGCAGCCTCCCAATCTCTGCCCCAGAGGAGCAGAGAACTCAGGGCCCCACTCCTCAGTGCGCCCCCAGAGAAAAGCAGTCAGTCACTCCCGTCTCCCTAGTCTCCAGCCGCACTCCGAGCTCACCCAGCCTGTGACTGAGCACTTCTATCTCTGGCACACAGCCCCTTGTGGAGTTTCCAAACCTAGCAGATCCCTGCAGTGTGCTCCCACGCTGCTCCTCCTGGGGTAGTAAGGGGAGTCTCCCCGGATCTGTTGCTTGTTGGGTCCCTGCTGGAGGAGCAGTGGCCCAACTGTGCTGTGGATCACGGTATATGGCAACCCCAAGCTGAGAGCCCACTCCTTGGCTCTGTCTCTGCAGCCAGCTTCCCC
>NW_027965238.1:0-209 GCF_054177405.1 Leptonychotes weddellii
GGCAGAGGGTGAGGGACAAGCAGACTCTGCACTGAGCGGAGCCAATGTGTGGCTGGATCTCATGACCCTGAGATCCTGACCTGAGCAGAAACCAAGAGTGGGTGATCGCTTAACTGACTGAGCCACCCAGGATCCCTGTATGTTGTTTAAATTATCAAGTTTGAGGCAATTTGTTACACAGCAATAAAAAAACTGATACGCAGCCTTTG
>NW_027965239.1:0-209 GCF_054177405.1 Leptonychotes weddellii
GAGGCCACCTGGGCCCTTGAAAAAGGAGCTCTTCTCTTCCCAGGATGGGCCAAGACGTCCACAGTTAAGAGGGCTCCGTGATGTGCCATCAAGAGGAAATCCTACGTACGGCATCTTCTGCTCACTTTACTTGGAAATGCATTTATAAATAGACAAGGTGGACCAGACACGCCAGGCTGCGCATTTGACCCCATGCCATTCGACGTCGC
>NW_027965240.1:0-209 GCF_054177405.1 Leptonychotes weddellii
TCCGTTTTTGAGGGACTGTATGGCTAAAGAAACCATTTGCCTATATTAAAAGCTGTACTCTTGGGGCGCCTGGGTGGCTCAGTTGGTTAGGCGACTGCCTTCGGCTCAGGTCATGATCCTGGAGTCCCGGGATCGAGTCCCGCATCGGGCTCCCTGCTCGGCAGGGAGTCTGCTTCTCCCTCTGACCCTCCTCCCTCTCGTGCTCTCTC
>NW_027965241.1:0-209 GCF_054177405.1 Leptonychotes weddellii
GTGTCCCCCACAGTAACATGGGGTTGTGGTCCTTACCGCCCAGGATGCCTGACCGCAGTAACGAGGGAATGCTCGGAAAGCACCTGGTGCAACGCTTAGCACGTAGCAGATACTCCACAGAACAGGAAACTACATCAGCCTGATTCTGGTCCTCCAGAGGCTTCCACACCAAGGCAGATGACCTTTACAATTTCAGTGTGTGCTAACCA
>NW_027965242.1:0-209 GCF_054177405.1 Leptonychotes weddellii
TTCTTTCTTTCTTTCTTTCTTTCTTTCTTTCTTTCTTTCTTTCTTTCTTTCTTTCTTTCTTTCTTTCTCTTTCTTTCTTTCTTTCCTTAATTTTAGGTAGTTAACATACAGTGCAATACTGGCTTCTGGAGTAGAAGTCAGTGATTCATCACTTACATACAACACCCAGTGCTCATCATAACAACTGCGCTCATTAATGCCCATCACCC
>NW_027965243.1:0-209 GCF_054177405.1 Leptonychotes weddellii
CTGTCAAAGATTTTTTTTTTTTACTATTTAATGTTTACCATTCTGAAAGATATATTTTTGTCCCTCTCCTTTGTAATAATTGAAAGGGGACAGTGAAAGAGGACAGCAGGAAAGGCACATTTTGAAACTTGCATGTAGGGCACAAAATTAATGATCCAAAATCTTTTTTATTTTTTTGTGAATTTTGTCTAAGTGATATTTCTTCATGA
>NW_027965244.1:0-209 GCF_054177405.1 Leptonychotes weddellii
TATCACAATAAAAAAAAAATTAGTTAATTTAAAAAAAAATCCTCTTAAAAAATTCTGTTAAAACAATGTCCACAATAGCCAAACTATGGAAAGAGCCAAGATGTCCATTGACAGATGAATGGATAAAGAAGATGTGGTACATATATATAATGGAATATTATGCAGCCATCAAAAGGAATGAAATCTTGCCATTTGCAACAACATGGATG
>NW_027965245.1:0-209 GCF_054177405.1 Leptonychotes weddellii
AAGACTAAACAATATATATTAGACTGATGCTTATATGCATAATGAAATGTGTACTTTATAAGCCTCATCTTATTTATTTTTTCCAACATCTTTATAAAATACTAACTCTTAATTTATTATGGGGAAAGTACAATGTGTTTAGTTGAAGCAGTGTAGTCAAAATCAAGTACCTAATAAATTGTCCAGCTAGGATTTCAAGCAGTCTTTCT
>NW_027965246.1:0-209 GCF_054177405.1 Leptonychotes weddellii
GGCCAAAGGAGCAGCTATAATTACTTCCCAGTCATGCTCCAGCTTCCAGATCGCTAAGCTTTCCCAGAATTAACTTCGAATGTACCTGATACTTTAAAATAGTTCCTTCTTTTTTTTAAAGTAACACCTGAGTGTTAGTTTGTATCATCCAACATAAATTTGATTTAAAAAAAACCAAGGAGAGAAGAAAGGAAGAGAGGAAGTAAAAT
>NW_027965247.1:0-209 GCF_054177405.1 Leptonychotes weddellii
TCCGCTGCCGGGCCGGACCGCGTGGGCAAGGAGGCTGAGCCGCTTCTCCAGCTTCAGGGCTTCCAGGGCCTCCTGGGCCACCCGCTCCTCCACGGTGGCAGGTCCCCCAGGGCTCGGGTCTGCCGCAGAGAAGAGAATCAGCAGAGACGCGGCCTCGGTCCCCGCCCCGGACCCTCGCTGCAGGGGACCTGCCGCCCGGACGCACCGGT
>NW_027965248.1:0-1154 GCF_054177405.1 Leptonychotes weddellii
TGCCACAACATTATAAAGGCCTTTTATGAAAAACTCATAGCTAACATAATACTCAAGAGGAAAAAATGGAGAGCTTTCCCCCTAAGGTCAGGAACAAGACAAGGATGTCCACTCTCACCACTTTTATTCAACACGGTACTGGAAATGGCAGCCACAGCAATCAGACAAGAAAAAGAAAAGGCATTCAAATTGGTAAGGAAGAAGCAAAACTTATCACTACTTGCAGATGACGGAATACTATATGTAGAAAACCTGAAAAGACTCCACCAAAAATCTACTAAAACCGATAAATGAATTCAGTAAGGTTGCAGGACACAAAATCAATATATAGAAATCTGTTGCATTTCTATACACTAATAATGAAGTAGCAGGAAGAAATTAGGGAAACAATCCCATTTACAACTACATCAAAAATAATAAAATACCTAGGAATAAACTTAACCATGTAAGTGAAATACCTGTACTCTGAAAACTATGAAACACTGATGAAAAAAACTGAAGATGACACAAACAAATGGAAAGATACTCCATGCTCACGGACTGGTAGAACAAACTGTTAAAATGTTCATTCTACCCAAAGCTATTTACAGATTTAATGCAATCCCTATCAAAATACCAAGAGTACTTTTCACAGAACTAGACACATTATACTAAAATTTGTATGGAACCACAAAAGACCCTGAATACCCAAAGCAATCTTGAGAAAGAACAACAAAGCTGGAGATAGCACAATCCCAGATTTCAAGATATACTACAAAGCTGTAGTGATCAAAACAGTACGGTACTGCCACAAAAACAGACAGAATAGAGAACTGAGAAATAAACCCATGCCTATATGGTCAATTAATCTATGAAAAAAGAGGCAAGAATATGCAATGGGGAAAAGACAATTTCTTCAACAAATGGTTTTGGGAAAATTGGACAGCTATATGCAAAAGAATGAAACTGCACCACTTTCTTACACCATACACAAAAATAAACTCAAAATGGATTAAAGACCTAAATGTGAGACCTGAAACCATAAAACTAGAAGACAACATAGGCAGTAATCTCTTTGTCATTGGCCTTAGCAACATTGTTTTAGATATGTCTCCTTGGGAAAGGGAAACAAAAGCAAAAATAAACTTCTGGGGCTACACCAAAATAAAAAGCTT
>NW_027965249.1:0-209 GCF_054177405.1 Leptonychotes weddellii
TCTGCGCCTGGCCGCCCCACCTCTGCGCCTGGCCGCCCCACCTCTGCGCCTGGCCGTCCCACCTCTGCCCTGGCCGCCTCACCTCTGCCCTGGCCGCCTCACCTCTGCGCCTGGCCGCCTCACCTCTGAGCCCTGGCCGCCCCACCTCTGCTCTGGCCGCCTCACCTCTGCACTGGCCGCCTCACCTCTGCACTGGCCGTCTCAGCTCT
>NW_027965250.1:0-209 GCF_054177405.1 Leptonychotes weddellii
AATAAATGGACGGGCGCCTGGGTGGCTCAGTCGGTTAAGCGACTGCCTTCGGCTCAGGTCATGATCCCAGGGTCCTGGGATCGAGTCCCGCATCGGGCTCCCTGCTCTGCGGAGAGCCTGCTTCTCCCTCTCCCACTCCCCCTGCTTGTGTTCCCTCTCTCGCTGTGTCTCTCTCTGTCAAATAAATAAATAAAATCTTTAAAAAAAAA
>NW_027965251.1:0-209 GCF_054177405.1 Leptonychotes weddellii
CTGCATTTACGAAAAGAAGCTGGCGTGCTAGCCCACATATCTGTATATTCCATTATTACCGTATTTCACAGATTCTAACACCGGCCGTTTTCGTTCACAGGTTAACATCTTTGAAACTGGAATATGGCTTATAATCAATGACATTCCCCCATGGTGAATAAAATAATGATGCCACGTGGAGCGCATCTAAGAGAGTTTCGGTGGGATGA
>NW_027965252.1:0-209 GCF_054177405.1 Leptonychotes weddellii
AATACACTCGAAGTTAAAACTAATCTATGCTGGATAAAATATGCACTGAGGAATGACTGGGTAGAAACAGGAGGAAACTTACTGTGGTGATGCTTATTATTAACATCTTGAAAAGATTAAGGGAATGAATTTCTCAAAACACCATGAATGCACACATAAGATTTGTGAATGTTGTTATATGTAATTGTTTCATGGAAAGGGAAAAATGT
>NW_027965253.1:0-209 GCF_054177405.1 Leptonychotes weddellii
AAAAAAAAAAAAGATAGTAGGAAGGGAAAAATGAAGGGGGGGAAGTCGGAGGGGGAGATGAACCATGAGAGACTATGGACTCTGAGAAACAAACTGAGGGTTTTAGAGGGGAGGGGGGTGGGGGGATGGGTTAGCCTGGTGATGGGTATTAAGAAGGGGACGTATTGAATGGAGCACTGGGTGTTATATGCAAACAATGAATCATGGAA
>NW_027965254.1:0-209 GCF_054177405.1 Leptonychotes weddellii
TGGGTGTTATGCACAAACAATGAATCATGGAACACTACATCTAAAACTAATGATGTAATGTATGGGGATTAACATAACAATAAAAAATTTTTTAAAAAGTGTGGATAAAATAGGGATACTTTTTCTAAAGAGCATTAATATTCTAATAAGATAATGAACGTTTAATGGATTGAAGTCAGGAGAGGGGGGTAACCCAGAGAGATGAGCAA
>NW_027965255.1:0-209 GCF_054177405.1 Leptonychotes weddellii
GGGAGGGGTGAGCCTGGTGATGGGTATTAAAGAGGGCACGTACTGAATGGAGCACTGGGTGTTATATGCAAACAATGAATCATGGAACACTACATCAAAAACTAATGATGTAATATATGGCAATTAACATAACATAATAATAAAAATAAATAAATAAATAAATAAATAAATAACAAGATTTTTGGAGATGTGATAAGCTTCTCAATTGA
>NW_027965256.1:0-209 GCF_054177405.1 Leptonychotes weddellii
AATCTTGGGCGCCTGGGTGGCTCAGTTGGTTAAGCGACTGCCTTCGGCTCAGGTCATGATCCTGGAGTCCCGGGATCGAGTCCCGCATCGGGCTCCCTGCTCGGCGGGGAGTCTGCTTCTCCTTCTGACCCTCCTCCCTCTCATGCTCTCTCTATCTCATTCTCTCTCTCGCTAATAAATAAAATCTTAAAAAAAAAAAATTAAAAAAA
>NW_027965257.1:0-209 GCF_054177405.1 Leptonychotes weddellii
AAGGGGCAGCGTTGTGATGTTCAAGCCACAGACCCACAGAGTTCAGGAATGGTCTGGCCGTCACAGGATCAAGATCTGTAGCAGCTGGAAGGCAAAAAGTGTCTCTGGAACAAGAGGTGAATGAGAGCATCTGCGTTAATGTAATTTCCCTTCAGCTGTTGTTATTTAGTGTTGTATACCCTAGATCCACAAAAACGATTGTGCGGGCA
>NW_027965258.1:0-209 GCF_054177405.1 Leptonychotes weddellii
CCCCCCCCCCGGAATATTTCCCCCCCTTCTTTTTCTGGGTCACACCCACTCATCCACTCACTGGTACTCTTACCTGCCCTTGGAAGTCTTCCCAAGCCCTGCCCCCAACCAAACTTTGTCAGATGCCCTGTGGTCTATATGGTCACATGTCCTACAGGCCCTCTGTGGTATCCTGCACGCCCCCTAGCCATTAGCATCATTTATCACAC
>NW_027965259.1:0-1154 GCF_054177405.1 Leptonychotes weddellii
TTCCTTCCTTTAGAAATATCTAGACTTTTCAGTCTCTAGGCTTTCCTTAGACATCCCAGGACAAAGCAGCAAAAACAGCAAAGAGAGGCCTAGCTCAACCTAGCATACTGAAGGACCAAATCCAGTGTTGATCTTTTACCAATTCCAAAATGAAGTACTTCAGACTTTCCCGCTGCCTTCTAGTGGGAACTGGAGGCGTTTGCATCAAAAGTATCTTTTAAATATAATATCTATCACTTCCCACATGCTAGGAACAGTTTCTAAATGATATATATAGATACAGATATCTATATTGATAGATATAGATATAACTTGCTTATTTGTGTATATGTACACACAGACATACACACACGTGTCAACTTATTAATAATATTTACAACTCTGTGGGGGTAAACACTATTATTATCCCCACTCTACTGATAAGGAAAACTGAGGTGCAGAGAGGGTAGGTTATCTGCCCAAGGTTGTCTAGCTGATATGTGGTAGAACTTGGGGCTTAAAACTCTTAACCATTATGCTCTATTGCCTCTCTATAAAATAATTTATAAAATAATAAATAATTTTTCAGAGAACCCATTATCTTTTACCCAGGGACTTCAGCACCTGTAGAAAATGCTTTTGCTCTCTAGGCAAAATGAAATAACATGAAGCAACAGCAACCAATATCCTGAACTTCCTGGTTTCAAACTGATTTGAAATAAATACATTCATACATGTAGGAATATGTATCCCAGCTTCTATGGTCTGGAAAACTTGTTTTTTGTTTTTACAATAAAAAAAGGTTTTTTGTAAAGGAAATAAACTGAATTACAACTAGATTGTAAGCTGCTAAATGACAGGGACACTGAATAATAATAATTTGTATTCCTTATAGCAATCATCACAATGCCAAGGGTTTATTAATAATTCTATATGTTTACTTAAAGCATTAATAATAAGTAAGTAATTTAATTCCCATAATCTTTGATGAGCAGAGCAGATCTTATACTCATTTTGTAAATTATAAAACTGAGGCTCAGAGAGTTTCTAACCTGTCCAAGAAGGTCATTGTTTATACCCCACCCCCTTACATGCTGTCTCTAAGGCTTGTTTATCTTGTTAACTCAACGTCTTCTGCCATATCTGGAGCCTTTCCCACCTAAAGAACAAAGAAT
>NW_027965260.1:0-209 GCF_054177405.1 Leptonychotes weddellii
CACAAAAGTTCACTTAAACTTTGTTCAAAATTTCCTTCTCAAGTGTAAGCTTTATTTTTTAAAAGATTTTATTTATTTATTTGAGCAGAGAGAGACACAGCAAGAGAAGGAATACAAGCAGAGGAAGTGGGAGAGGGAGAAGCAGGCTTCCCGCCAAGCAGGGAGCCCGATGCGGGGCTCGATCCCAGAACCCTGGGACCATGACCTGA
>NW_027965261.1:0-209 GCF_054177405.1 Leptonychotes weddellii
GGGTATTGAAGAGGGCACATTCTGCATGGAGCACTGGGTGTTATGCACAAACAATGAATCATGGAATACTACATCTAAAACTAATGATGTAATGTAGGGGATTAACATAAGAATAAAAAAAAATTGCAAAAAAAAAAAAAAGAAATATACACAAACACACCAGGAAGAATCTGTTGGTGATGGACATATCACAAAAGGTCCAGTGCAGT
>NW_027965262.1:0-209 GCF_054177405.1 Leptonychotes weddellii
CACATGCGCATGAGCAAGGGGGTGGGGAGAGCAGAGGGAGAAGAGAGAGAATCTCAAACAGGCTCCATTGTCAGCATGGAGCCCAAGGCAGAGCTATATCTCACAACTGTGAGATCATGACCTGAGCTGAAACCAAGAGTCTGCTGCCTAAAGGACTGAGCCACCCTGGGCGCCCCGACAGAACATTTTTTTTTTTTTTTAGATTTTAT
>NW_027965263.1:0-209 GCF_054177405.1 Leptonychotes weddellii
TCACCATCACCATCACCATCCTCACCACCATCACCCTCATCACCATCATCATCACCACCACCACCTTCATCACCATGATCATCACCACCATCTTCATCACCATCATCACCACCATCACCCTCATCACCATCATCATCATCACCACCATCTTCATCACCATCATCATCACCACCATCACCATCATCATCACCATCCTCACCACCATCACC
>NW_027965264.1:0-209 GCF_054177405.1 Leptonychotes weddellii
AATATGTGCCTTTATTTATTTAGACTTTGAACACTGAAAGAAAATAATGATTTTTGAAAATTTAAGACAGTATATGAGATCTGATGAATTTCTGCACAATAAGAAGAAACTTGGGGGGGGGGGGGGCGGGGAACCAGGCAGGCATGAAAGAGAAAGGGGAAATTGCAAATTTCACTTTTGAATCCACAACCAAGAAGTATACCTACAAT
>NW_027965265.1:0-209 GCF_054177405.1 Leptonychotes weddellii
AAATTGATTAAAAAAAAAAAAACCTTGGTTACACCAATCAAGGTAAAGAGAGAAAAGTAGTTGCTATTTTCAGAAATGAAAGAAGAGTTATCCTGACAGATCCTACTGATATTAAAACAATAATAAGAGGATAATATAAATAATTTATGCCAATTTGACAATTTAGATAAGATGGATACTTTTCTTTATTTTTTTTTTTAAAGATTTTA
>NW_027965266.1:0-209 GCF_054177405.1 Leptonychotes weddellii
TAGAATTTGAGGTGATGGTTGAATAGACACGTAACCTGAAACATACCACCCAGAAATCCCGGAGTCCTACATGGTTCATGAGCCGTCACTCTTATTTGGATTGGATTCTTATTGGAAATCCAATCAAAGGAGGGAGCAGGTGAAGTGGGTGGAGGATGGGATCTCTGCTTTCCAAATAAGAGGTCAGCATGCGTTCCAGGTCCTCTGGA
>NW_027965267.1:0-209 GCF_054177405.1 Leptonychotes weddellii
AACTCAAGTCCAAAATTATGAAGGGGTTCCATGACAGATATATACTGTTCCTATTGAACTTATATGACAAATCGGCATAAAATAAATCTGCCTTGATTATTTAAACATATATTATATAAAACAAATTTTCCTTCACAATATTCTAATTGTTTAGGTTCATGTTAGAACATGATAGTTCAAGGGGGCGGAGCAAGATGGCGGAGGAGTAG
>NW_027965268.1:0-209 GCF_054177405.1 Leptonychotes weddellii
AGCGCCTGGGTTCCACCCTGGACCGTGACCCAGAATCGGGGACGTGTCCACGTGGGAAGGGGGCGCTGGCAGACAGGCGGGCTGCGCGTCGTCCTCGCGGGCTTCTCCCAGAGCCCGAGCTCTGGCCAGGACCTGCGGGCACCCTCTGCCCCCACCGCGGCACACCAGGCCCCGCCCCACCTGCGCTTCTGGAACGTTCCCTCCCGCAG
>NW_027965269.1:0-209 GCF_054177405.1 Leptonychotes weddellii
AGGGTCATTCTCCCTGAGGGCAAAAACATTTACATTTCCTAATTAAAGGAATTGAATGTCTCTTTTATTTTTTTTTTAATTTTTTTTTATTCTTATGTTAATCACCATACATTACATCATTAGTTTTAGATGAAGTGTTCCATGATTCATTGTTTGTGCATAACACCCAGTACTCCATGCAGAATGTGCCCTCCTCAATCCCCACCACC
>NW_027965270.1:0-1154 GCF_054177405.1 Leptonychotes weddellii
ACTTTCCAATTTTCCTAGTAAAATGAATGAAAGAACCTTTTGGGGAATAAAGTGATCTCTTTTTAGCTCCCCTTGTTTACTTTTCCTTAAGCTCCCGAGATGGCTTACATGTTAGCTGTTAATCACACCATCTGTTCAAACAGTACTTCAGTAAATGATTCAATTCATACTTTCCTTCTAAAAGAATCTTTTTAAGGACAGTGTTTATGTCTCTGTTATCCTTCATTTGGCAACGTAGTTGAGCTATTTTAACTTTGCTATCATTGTAAACACATATTGAATCCCCCACTTCTCTCTTTTTTTTTTTAAGATTTTATTTATTTATTTGACAGAGACAGAGATAGCGAGAGCAGGAACACAAGCAGCGGGAGTGGGAGAGGGAGAAGCAGGCTGTCCGCTGAGCAGGGAGCCCAATGTGGGACTCGATCCCAGGACCCTGGGATCATGACCTGAGCCGAAGGCAGACGCTTAACGACTGAGCCACCCAGGCGCCCAAGAATCCCCCACTTCTTAACTGTAGAAAACAAGACAACTCCTCTGGTTTTGTTCCACATGACTCTTGGCTTAGAGGGAGAGGGTGCTATTTATTAGACAGAGATTCTGTATTTTCTAAAAAGAAAAAAGTGAGAACAAGAAGTTCCAGCCAATGTTTTCTCTGATATCTTGAATTTAGTAATGACTAGGTTCTAGCTCAATGAGACTGTTCAGGCCAAGCCCAAATAAACAGAGCGTCCTTAGCCGGTAGGAAGCACCAGCTCTGCTGAGGAGCCTAGCTGCTCAGCTGCATCTCATCTTTCAGGAGGTCAACTTCCCCTGGTTTAGAGAGGTACCTGGGAAGAAGTGTCTGGATCCCCTCAGCAAGTCCAGGCCCAAAACTTGGGTGGTACCTGGCCTGGCCGTGAAGTAAAATGGCTGGCTGCGCTTTTGGGGAAATGGGAGGCCTTGGAGTCAGTAAGGTGAGAACACAGGAGAGTACAGGTGGACTTCTTATTGTTGCAAAATGTGCTATGGACCTCTGAAGGCTCTGTATCCATGTATGTGTCTAGGGAAGTTCACATAGCAGCATGGCTTTGTCCTAGTGCTGGCCCATATAGATGCCATTCTCTCCTGCTTTCTAAGACCCATAGCTACATGGAAGGAGTGCTACATTGTGC
>NW_027965271.1:0-209 GCF_054177405.1 Leptonychotes weddellii
ACGATATAGAGAATTCTCAGCTTCAAGGAGTCCTAACTTCTACCCTTACAAGAAGAAAAAGTGGGAAAAATTGAAAATCAATGACTTCTTAAACCCAACAAAGAACTGCGTTTGCAGGCAAACCACCACCCCGACATCTGGTGAGGGGTAAATCTAAACAGGCATGGCCCAGATCTGTTTATCCAGACCAGAAGTCACCGGAGCCATAA
>NW_027965272.1:0-209 GCF_054177405.1 Leptonychotes weddellii
GGGGCACCTAGGTGGCTCAGTTGGTTAAGCGACTGCCTTCGGCTCAGGTCATGATCCTGGAGTCCCTGGATCGAGTCCCGCATCAGGCTCCCTGCTCGGCAGGGAGTCTGCTTCTCCCTCTGGCCCTCCCCCCTCTCATGTGCTCTCTCTCATTCTCTCTCTCTCAAATAAATAAATAAAATCTTTAAAAAAAAAAAAAGAATTAAAAA
>NW_027965273.1:0-209 GCF_054177405.1 Leptonychotes weddellii
AGGTCTGCCAGCTCTGAAACTACTTTTTTCAATACCCAAGTAGCCTCTAAGATGGAAAGCTTGGAGACAGGGCTTTACTCAAATAATGCTCACAAGAGAAATCTCCCTGGATTACTATCATGTCTATCTGAAAGATGTTTAAGTAACCAGAGTTTATGAACAGAAACTCCATCTGAACTAAAGGCAGGTTGGTAAGCAACGGAAAGCTT
>NW_027965274.1:0-209 GCF_054177405.1 Leptonychotes weddellii
ATGGCCAATAGACACATGAAAAAGTGCTCAACATTACTCTGCATCAGGGAAATACAAATCAAAACCTCAATGAGATACCACCTCACACCAGTCAGAACGGCTAAAACTAACAAGTCAGGAAATGACAGATGTTGGCAAGGATGCAGAGAAAGGGGAACCCTCTTACACCTTTGGTGGGAATGTAAGCTGGTGCAGCCACTCTGGAAAAC
>NW_027965275.1:0-209 GCF_054177405.1 Leptonychotes weddellii
TTATCCTCCCCCAGCTCTGGAGACCAGAAGTCTGAGATCCAGGCGGGGCAGGACCACTCAGATCCAGGCGGGGCAGGGCTGCTGAGATCCAGGTCGGGCAGAGCCATGCTCCCTCCAGAGGTTCCAGGGGAGGGTCCTTCCTCCTCTTCCAGCTTCTGGGGCTCCAGGTGTCCCTGGGTTTGTAACTGCGTCCCTCCCGTCTCTGCATG
>NW_027965276.1:0-209 GCF_054177405.1 Leptonychotes weddellii
TTGGCCTGGTGGTGGGTATTGAGGAGGGCACGTTCTGCATGGAGCACTGGGTGTTGTGCACGAACAATGAATCATGGAACACTTCATCTAGAACTAATGATGTAATGTATGGGGATTAACATAAGAATAAAAAAAAATAATAATCATGGTCATCATTAGCAACTCTATTGATAAAGAGATGACTAGATCAGCTACCTATTCATTATATT
>NW_027965277.1:0-209 GCF_054177405.1 Leptonychotes weddellii
CGGATGGGTGAGCCTGGTGATGGGTATTGAGGAGGGCACGTTCTGCATGGAGCACTGGGTGTTATGCACAAACAATGAATCATGGAACACTACATCTAAAACTAATGATGTATGGGGATTAACATAACAATAAAAAGATTAAAAAAAAAAGGACACAGAAATAGCATTTCATAAAATCCAGCACTAATCTGTGATAAACAGTCTCATCT
>NW_027965278.1:0-209 GCF_054177405.1 Leptonychotes weddellii
ATGCACAAACAATGAATCATGGAACACTACATCTAAAACTAATGATGTAATGTATGGGGATTAACATAAGAATTAAAAAAAAAAGAAAAAAAATATTTTCTTTAAAAAACACTGTTAGATATTTATGATATTAGCTCCATTTACATACATGAAAACCGGGGCTCAGAGGTTAATTACACTCCTAAGTTCGGAGAACTAATAAGCCTACT
>NW_027965279.1:0-209 GCF_054177405.1 Leptonychotes weddellii
CAGTAGTAGCCTACTCTGGGAACCCTGATGGGAAATCCATTCCATTTTCATGTTAAACCACTAGTCTGGCCTGTTGCAAATGACTAAAAGATTCTACAGTCATGAGTTTTCAACGAAGTGATTTGGAAATTACCTTTTCAGATTTAGAAGATGAGGAAAAAAACTTGAGCAAGAATTGCAAAGGGACTGAAATACCAATCGGAAGCATA
>NW_027965280.1:0-209 GCF_054177405.1 Leptonychotes weddellii
TTGTGATCCCAGGGTCATGGGATCAAGCCCCGCATTGGACTCCCTGCTCAGCGGGAAGCCTGCTTCTCCCTCTCCTCCCCTGCTCTTGCCCTCTCTCGCTATCTCTGTCTCTCTCTCAAATAAATAAATAAAATCTTTAAAAAAAAAAGAATATACAATTTTATTTTTCAAGTTTGTTCTAAAAAGTACCTTACTTTTTGGGCGCCTGG
>NW_027965281.1:0-1154 GCF_054177405.1 Leptonychotes weddellii
CTTCTCCCTCTGCTTCTCTCTCTGTCTCTCATGAATAAATAAATAAAATCTTTAAAAAAGATAAAAAAATAAAAAATAAAAAATAAATAAATTGTGGTGAACTTTACACAAGTCTATAAATATACTATGATTGCATTGTACAACTAACATGGGTGAGTTTTATAGTATGTAAATTATATCTCAATTAAGCTACTTTTATAAATAAAGATAGGAACTGACTTTAGCCTTTATTTTTTTTTCAAAGATTTTATTTATTTATTTGACAGAGAGAGACACAGCGAAAGAGGGAACACAGGCAGGGGGAGTGGGAGAGGGAGAAGCGGGCCCCCCGCCGAGCAGGGAACCTGATGCGGGGCTCGATCCCAGGACCCTGGGATCATGACCTGAGCCGAAGGCAGACGCTTAACGACTGAGCCACCCAGGCGACCCTGACTTTAATCTTTAAATTAAAAGAAGAACCCATGAGCCCTATACTAATACAAATGAACAAATGAATAAATAAAGACATGGGGAGGAAGGGAAAACTCTTCCTTACTGTAAAATCCAAGCTATACATGTAAAAGAAAATCATCATTTGGCCACCGTCATAGTGGTAATTGTTTCAGGTAAGAATCACCAACGGATGCTAAATTAGTAAGTGGAAATTCAAGGAACAGTAGCAGAGTTATGTAATCTCAAAGTATGTCCCTACAAGATACACATTTTTTTTAGTGTTCTTTATTTTTTCTAATTTTTTAAAATTAACATGTACTGGGCGCCTGGGTGGCTTAGTTGGTTAAGCGACTGCCTTCGTTCGGCTCAGGTCACGATCCCAGAGTCCCAGGATCAAGTCCCGCATCGGGCTCCCAGCTCAGTGGGGAGTCTGCTTCTCCCTCTGACCCTCCCCCCTCTTATGCTCTCTCTCTCTCTCTTATAAATAAATAAATAAATCTTTAAAAAATAAACAAATTTAGGGGGGCCTGGGTGGCTCAGTCATTAAGCATCTGCCTTCTGCTCAGGTCATGATCCCAGGATCCAGGGATTGAGCCCCGCATCGGGCTCCCTGCTCTGCGGGAAGCCTGCTTCTCCCTCTCCCATTCCCCCTGCTTGTGTTCCCTCTCTCACTGTGTCTCTCTCTGTCAAGTAAATAAATAAAATATTTAAAAAAATAAATT
>NW_027965282.1:0-209 GCF_054177405.1 Leptonychotes weddellii
CACAACTGCGTATTCTGGAATGGCGTGTTTTATAGGAGCAGAGGGTCCAGAGCTTGGTCTTCCAAATCCCACTCTTACCTGGTGTTTCCAACCCCATGCTGTTCAGTACCTTCGAGTTGTTGTCACCAGAGGGATGGGGTAGGGATGAGGCTGAAGTCACTCTTGAGTTATGTCAGGAGGGAACTCAAGTGGGCTCCTCCCCCATGAGA
>NW_027965283.1:0-209 GCF_054177405.1 Leptonychotes weddellii
TATTTATTTATTAAAGATTTTATTTATTTATTTGAGAGAGAGAGAATGAGAGACAGAGAGCATGAGAGGGAGGAGGGTCAGAGGGAGAAGCAGACTCCCTGCCGAGCAGGGAGCCCGATGCGGGACTCGATCCCGGGACTCCAGGATCATGACCTGAGCCGAAGGCAGTCGCTTAACCAACTGAGCCACCCAGGCGCCCAAGATTATTT
>NW_027965284.1:0-209 GCF_054177405.1 Leptonychotes weddellii
TGATCCCTATCCAGCTGAATTCCTGAGAGGAGACGAAATCCAGGTCTCCTACTCCTCCGCCATCTTGCTCCGCCCCCCTACCCTCAAACCTCTTTTCTAGAATTCCAGTTCAACAGATAAACTTATTTCAAATATTCTTACAAAATTCTTTCCAGAGCTGTTTCCAATCAACCCAAATAAACCCAGCCAAAATGAACAAACAAAATAAC
>NW_027965285.1:0-209 GCF_054177405.1 Leptonychotes weddellii
CTTCCCGTTCCACTTCACCCACTGCAGCGGCTGAAAATTTTCCTACAGAAAATTCAGATTATTAACACGTTGTTTTCCTTCATGTGGCACGCTTAGCCCATGTTCTAAGCAGTTCACAAATGCCAGCTCACTCCACTCAAAAACCCTAAAGAGTAGATTCCGTCGTTGACTTTATCCCTACAAACGGGGGAGTGAAGGCCGCGGGGACA
>NW_027965286.1:0-209 GCF_054177405.1 Leptonychotes weddellii
GTCTCCCTCTCTGGTTTTGTCTTGTTTTATTTTTTCCTCTGGAAGATGGGCTCCTTGATGGAGGACCTAACTGACAGAGTTCGGGCCCTTTTGTTGAGAAATCTAAACATTCAACTGGAAGTCACATTAGAAAATGCTCTTTTCAAATTTCTCTACAAGTCTTACACACATTCAGTGATCTATGCATCCTTAAGGTTTGCATACTTGCC
>NW_027965287.1:0-209 GCF_054177405.1 Leptonychotes weddellii
CCCACCTCTCGCCCTATATTCCACCCCTTCTTGGTCTCCATCTTGGCGGGCTGGCCTGCCCCTACCCGTTAGAATTCTGGGAAAGGCAAAGGGAGGAATGGAACAATGGCCTAAAATTAGAACCCACAACAGAAGCGTGGAACTCTGAGTCATGCATTGTTCTTTTTCGGCTGCTCTGAGTGCTGTTGGTAAGCACGGCGTTCTGGCCC
>NW_027965288.1:0-209 GCF_054177405.1 Leptonychotes weddellii
GGGGCTTACGGTGAGATTGTTTCCTACCTGTTTCCATGTGGCTTCTCCCTCTTTTGCCCTGTGTAAAGGGGTCTGCCAGTTTTAGCTTTTTTTTTTTTTCCTTCCAGAGGAAAATGATCCCCCTGCAGCTACAGATTCAGTGTGTCTGTAGGAAGAGGTGAGTTTAAGATCTTCCTATGTCACCATTTTGAACTGGAACTTGCATTTCT
>NW_027965289.1:0-209 GCF_054177405.1 Leptonychotes weddellii
ACTCGATGCAGGGACTCCAGGATCATGACCTGAGCCGAAGGCAGTCGCTTAACCAACTGAGCCACCCAGGCGCCCTATAAAGGTTTTTTTAAAGTAATCTCTACACCCAATGTGGGGCTCAAACTCACAACCCCAAGATTAAGAGTTGCTGGCCCCACTGAGCCAGTCAGGTGTCCCCCCTTTTTTTCCTTAAAGATTTGATTTTTTTT
>NW_027965290.1:0-209 GCF_054177405.1 Leptonychotes weddellii
GGGTAGATCACCACATTGCCAATGTGCGCGGAGACCCAGGTTCCACGGAACACAGGATCAGTGCCCACGACCCCCCGGCACAGCTCATTGAGGGCGCGCATCCCCACCAGCAGCAGCAGCAGCAAGCTAAAGGCCCTAAAGCTTGCACCATCCACCTCTCTAGCACTGCACCCTGCATCCATCCCACCCCAGCCCCGCTGCCACGACTG
>NW_027965291.1:0-209 GCF_054177405.1 Leptonychotes weddellii
AAATCTTTAAAAAAAAAAAATTTCAATCAACTGAAATTGAGTATAAATGTTAAGGGATAGACCTTGAAACATGTATGCATGCAATTAGATACAGAAAATACATGAAGAAAGAATAGGGGAGTATGAGTACAGTCATAATGAGAATATTAATATACACCATGATATGGTGTAAGCAAATACAAAATATTTTAAGATATTCGCTTAAGTAG
>NW_027965292.1:0-1154 GCF_054177405.1 Leptonychotes weddellii
GGAGTGGAAGAGGGGGGCTAGAACCCCATATGTGTGTCCTCTGCAGGTCTGGTCTAGGGAAGGAAACCTCATGGGGGCAAGAGGGGAGCAGAGATCCTGGGCCTCTGCCTTGCTTTCTAGTGTGTCTGTCTAGAAACCTCTCCTCCCCTCCGCTCAGCTGGGACAAACTGCGCAGGCCATCTAGCTTCGGAGCCTCGATGTCCTCGAGGATTAAAGAGAAGCGCAGTGTTAGCTGTCGTTCTGTCCTTTACACTCCTGTACCTGACTTTGTATGCTGCACAAGCTCCCTACGGCTCTACGGAACAAATACACGGATAAATGAGACAGTCAGATTAGGACCAGGATGTCATCAGAGGACAGCCAAACAAGGGGGGCGCTGCTAATGTACAAGACGGAAGATGACCCCAAATCATGGGAGTTGAAAGGAAAAGAGTGAAAACCAGCAATTCTGATGTTTTACTCTCAAAATAAGGAAAAGTTCAACCACCTGCTTTCTGGCAGTTAGGGCGGTGGGGGCGGGGGAGAGAATGAGATAGCTGAAGAGGGTCTCCCACCCGAAGAGGAAAGCCAGGTTTCCTGCAGCTGGGGCTCTCTCACATACAATGGCTGTCCTCCGGCCTCACCTTCTGGCTCCTCCAGGGCCTGGGGGGGGCGGTTCTCCTTGTGGGGGGGAGAGCGTGGAGGTGGCCAGGCCCCTCCTGAACCTCTCAGGGAGGGGATGGGGGTCTCCGGGAAGGGGACGAGGCTGGTTCCTGATGAATCCTCTTACAGAAAGATTGTGCCCGAGCGAGAGGGCAGAGAAAGAGATAGGAGAGATTTTTATACTTGAGACGCTAAGGGTGCAGAGGAGGAAGCAGTTTTGTGAAAAACAAAATCAACACAAAGGATGAGGCAGATATTGGTGGGGTGCGCTGTGTGCTCTCAGCGGGCCAGGGGTCCCCGGGAGATGGGAAAGCCTTGGAGGGGCAGGATCCCAAACCAAGAAACAGCAGGAATGATAGAAGCCAATCCAGAGCCCCGGGAGGTCCTGGAAGAAGGGCAGGAACAGTCGGACGCAGAGGCAGATGGGTGGGAGAGAGGGCCCCGTTGGCGGGAGGCCCAGGAGCGGCCTCGGAGGATGGGGGACACGGAGGATGGGGATGCAGGCATGGGCA
>NW_027965293.1:0-209 GCF_054177405.1 Leptonychotes weddellii
AGGGGACCTAGCTTGGGAGGGAGGGTGCTGACCCCATGCTCCCCCTCCAGTGGCGGCTGGGCCTGGAGGGAAGGGGCCTCGGGCGCCCTCTGCTGGCCTGGTGCCTCCAGAAGGAAGGAGGTGGCGGCGGCCGCAGGGATCCGCAGCTCCTCCTCCTGGGCCCCGGGCCTGGCTCAGTGGGTGCGAGTGTCGGCGAGTGCGTCTGTGGG
>NW_027965294.1:0-209 GCF_054177405.1 Leptonychotes weddellii
GTACTGAAGTCCCAGAAAGTCCTACAGAGATTTTTTTCATTCTACAGTAGCTCTATGCTTCAAGCCTAAATACCGATAATAACCTGAATATTATCCCTGTTTCAAGGAAGACCTTCTTGTCTACAGTTTACCTTAGCTATGATTTCATATCTAAAAGATAATGCCAACAACAACAAAAAATAGCCTATACCTAAAATCAGTGGTTTCCT
>NW_027965295.1:0-209 GCF_054177405.1 Leptonychotes weddellii
CTGATTTCTGCTAATTTCTTACACATTAGTTACAAATCACTAGCTTGGTTTAATTTACTTTATATTGCTATTTCACACACTTGCAGAAGATGACAGATACAAGGCATAACCAGTGTCTGTAATAAGGACACTGATAAATAAACATCCATAGCACAAAAGTCAGCTTTTAGAAGTCACAAATAGAATAGCCATACACCAGGGGCGCCTGG
>NW_027965296.1:0-209 GCF_054177405.1 Leptonychotes weddellii
ACACTCAAAAAACAAATAATCAAGTCAAAAAATGGGCAGAAGACATGAACAGACACTTCTCCAAAGAAGACATACAAATGGCTAACACACATGAAAAAATGTTCAACATCATTAGCCATCAGGGAAATTCAAATCAAAACCACATTGAGATACCATCTTACACCAGTTATAATGGCAAAAATTAACAAGGCAGGAAACAATAAGTGTTG
>NW_027965297.1:0-209 GCF_054177405.1 Leptonychotes weddellii
GGAGCCACTGAAATGAAGGTCGGAGAGAGTGGTGTGTTTGAAAAACTAGGAAGCTCAGTCTGGTGGGGGTGCCATAGGAATGTGCAGGTGCTGGGCAGGTGCTGCTCTAGATGAGTCCTGAGCATAGGTGAGGGCCAGCTCTTCAGGGTCTGCTTAGCTCTCTGACAGTCTGAACTCAGCCTAATGGCAATAGAGAGCCATTGAAGGTT
>NW_027965298.1:0-209 GCF_054177405.1 Leptonychotes weddellii
AAAGCTCAGATCTCATCAATCATTTCCAGATAGAAAGGAACACTCAAAGGTCAGCCTCTTAAACCACTGGTTGGAAGCTACACACCAAGGATCACCAGGCTGGTACACCCCTCTCCAGGCTGCTATGGGTGTTGAAGTCTAATGGCATCACAGCAGCCCCCTTCTCCAGAGACCTGCTCTTGGCTGAGGGGAACCTCCTCACCCAGGAG
>NW_027965299.1:0-209 GCF_054177405.1 Leptonychotes weddellii
GAGGGGCTGGCCAGCGAGTGCCGCCGTCCTGGTAAAGTTGGGAGACACTTGTGACTATGTAGCGAGCCAGGCGATGAGGCCCTTCCTTAGGAGAAATGCCTTCACCCCAAACGTTCCTGCGTGTCTGTGGGTTTGTGGTTAGGGTTAGGGTTAGGGGTTAGGGTTAGGGTTAGGGTTAGGGTTAGGGTTAGGGTTAGGGTTAGGGTTAG
>NW_027965300.1:0-209 GCF_054177405.1 Leptonychotes weddellii
CACACACACACACACACAATGGAATATTATGCAGCCATCAAAAAGAAAACAAAATCTTGCCATTTGCAAAGACGTGGATGGAACTAGAGGGTATTATGCTAAACAAAATAAGTCAATCAGAGAAAGACAAGTATTATATGATCTCACTGATATGAGGAATCCTTAATCTCAGGAAACAAACTGAGGGTTGCTGGAGTGGGGGGGGGTGG
>NW_027965301.1:0-209 GCF_054177405.1 Leptonychotes weddellii
AAATTTGTCTCATACCCCACCTCCAAGCTCCACGAATCCCCTCCTGAGGAGTTCGTGAGCCGTGGGAGGGGAAAGTGGGGTGTCCGTCCCGTAACGTTTGCGGGCTGCACAAGCAGAGCGTCAGTCGCCAAGCACGCCCCCGAAGTTCTAGACGTTCGACAGGAGACCTCGGGCTCGCGGGGTCCGGGGGCGGGGGCGGGGGCGGCGCG
>NW_027965302.1:0-209 GCF_054177405.1 Leptonychotes weddellii
GAAAAAGACACTGTGGTCTGGGTGTATGGAAGAGATGGAGAAAGAGGAAGAAAATGGAGACCCTGAGAGGTTCAGGTAGAAGCTGTAGGACTGGACGATGAGGGAACTTGAGACTCTGGGGGCACAGGGTTGGGGACGGGGCCTCACTTCCATGCAGCCCAGAGGACCCCTGGCTGGGCGCAGAGAGCAGCGGGCAGTGGGGGGGGGGG
>NW_027965303.1:0-1154 GCF_054177405.1 Leptonychotes weddellii
GTCACGGGGACACGCGGGGAAGACGCACACTGAGGCTCGGTCACGGCCCGGGTCACGGGGACACGCGGGGAAGACGCACACTGAGGCTCGGTCACGGCCCGGGTCACGGGAACACGCAGGGAAGACACACACTGGGGCTCGGTCACGGCCTGAGTCACGAGACATGCGGGAAAGATAGAGACTGAGGCTCAGTCACGGCCCGGGTCACGGGGGACACGTGGGGAAGACGCACACTGAGGCTCAGTCACAGCCCGAGTCACAGGGACACCTGGGGAAGACGCACACTGAGGCTCGGTCACGGCCCAGGTCATGGGGACACGCGGGAAGACGCACACTGAGGCTTGATCACGGCCTGAGTCACGAAAACATGCGGGGAAGATACAGACTGAGGCTCAGTCACGGCCTGGGTCACGGGGGACATGTGGGGAAGACGCACACTGAGGCTCGGTCACGGCCTGGGTCATGGGGACACGCGGGGAAGACGCACACTGAGGCTCGGTCACAGCCCGGGTCACGGGGACACGCGGGGAAGACGCATACTGAGGCTTGGTCACGGCCCCGGTCACAGGGACACGCGGGGAAGATGCACACTGAGACCCGGTCACGACCCAGGTCACAGGGACATGCGGGGATGATACAGACTGAGACTTGGTCACGGCCCGGGTCACGGGGGACACACGGGGAAGACGCACACTGAAGCTCGGTCACAGCCCGGGTCACGGGGACACGCGAGGAAGACGCACACTGAGACTCGGTCACGGCCCAAGTCATGGGGACACGCGGGAAGATGCGTGGCATCGAGGCTAACCCTTACCGGTAGCGGGGCACAAATGTCCTCTTAAAGAGTGCACAGATGATGTTGTCGATGGCCATCGGCTTGTTCTGGAACTGCAGGAGCAGAAGGACAGGCGTGTTGGACAGAAGCAGGGGTCTGCGGGCTCCTCAAAGCTGCGGCGGGCATGCAGGAGGCCCACACGCGGCCCCCCTGGGTGGTCGCCCCTTGCCGCGCATCTGCGTCCTGTATGTGGGTGGTTCTGCCACCGCAGGGCCGCAGACCATCCTGCCTGCTCTGATCTGAGCCTCCCGTGCCCTCCACATCGCGTCGATGCACACACGTGCACGTACAGGGCAGGGGTGCAGGGGCGAGCGGTGAG
>NW_027965304.1:0-209 GCF_054177405.1 Leptonychotes weddellii
ACTTGAGAGCTTTGTGGAGGGTGAGCCCAGTCTGCCCCAAGTGATGTGGCTCGTGCTCGGTAAGACGAGCGGCAAATGTTCACTCCAAGCCCGAGTTCAAGTTTATGCAATTACAGTTCCTTATTTTTACACGATGGAGAGAAACTAAACACACTCGGGTCTGTTAATAAGCACATACTTTTTACCACACTGAAAGATCTACTCTAAAG
>NW_027965305.1:0-209 GCF_054177405.1 Leptonychotes weddellii
TTTCTCAATTAAGTGGATGATAAGCATGTAAACTGCAGAAAATGTGTATCAGCATTGTATCACCGTGGGACCTTGATAGTAACCCTGAACTCACAAAAGTAAGGAGACACAAATCTGCTGAAAAATGTCAGCATCTACTTTAAAAACTAGTCGTAACTCATATAAAACCATGACCAAAAATCATAATGTCGCACGTGAGCATACAAAAG
>NW_027965306.1:0-209 GCF_054177405.1 Leptonychotes weddellii
AAAAAATAGCGCCGTAGAGGACATAAGCAGATGCGATGAAGGATAACGGGGCACCATTCATGGAAGGGACTGCTTGACAGGCAGTAGTCACAGAACAAGGCTATAGTGGGTAATAGGTTCCAGACAGAGAAGGGTAGGTGCAAGGGCCCTGCAGCAGGAACAAGCTGATGTTGCCTTGGAGACATCGCCGGTGTGGCTGAAAGACCGTG
>NW_027965307.1:0-209 GCF_054177405.1 Leptonychotes weddellii
GCTTCCCTGATCCATTACCTGGGAGCTCTGCCACACTCAGGCACCCCCGGTCTTTCTGTGACCCCGAGGGTCCTGAGACCACACTGTCCCGGAGGGTTCCACCCCCCGCTTAGCCACCGGAGTGACGTCCCTCAGCGGAGCAGACTTTTAAAAGTTCCGATTTTGTGCTCCGTGGTTCTATCACTTGCCAGAAGCGGCCGACGGAGGCC
>NW_027965308.1:0-209 GCF_054177405.1 Leptonychotes weddellii
TGATGTATTGTATGGTGACTAACATAACATAATAAAATAAAATAAAATAAAATAAAATAAATATAAGAGAAATTCTGGAAACTCATAAATATGTGGACATTAAACAACACACTCCTTAACCAATTAATGTTTCGCAGGGGCTAGTGGGAATAGAGAGTGACTGCTAATGGGCATGGGATTTCTTTTTTGGCTGATGAAAGTATTCTAAA
>NW_027965309.1:0-209 GCF_054177405.1 Leptonychotes weddellii
CTGAGGCTTTTGATCCAATCACACAGTCTTAGAAAAAGAAAAAGAAAAGGATTCATGAGTGTGCTTCAGTAACTGAATGTAGACTGACAGTCGAACATATGCTGAGTGCCTGCTCTGTATTTGGAGCTGTGTTAATATCAAGTAACTTAATAATATGGAGAGATATGTGCTATTATCACCAATTAGTCATTGAAGAGACATGTGTGAAG
>NW_027965310.1:0-209 GCF_054177405.1 Leptonychotes weddellii
GGTTGTCAGGCCAAATTTGACTGATTTTAAAGCCCAAACCTGATTCTCTGGGCAGCCTTTCTGGCCACAGCTGCTGGGAGGGAAAAGGCAGATGCACCCTTCTCCCACAGAAGGGACAGCCCCGAAGAACTCCTCAGGAACTGGGAAGGTGTCCTCTGTGACGCATGCAGCAGCCTGGGGCTCGCCAGTTGGGGGGGGGGGTGCAGGGA
>NW_027965311.1:0-209 GCF_054177405.1 Leptonychotes weddellii
AAAAAAAATTAAAAAAGGGAGAGAATGTGATCAAGCAGGGGACTAGAACAAAGCTATACACTAGAGATTTAGGGTATATTTTGGCCTGTTAGAAGAAAGTGTATCCCAAAATTTTAAAGAGAGAACAACTTATATATATGTACCAAAAATAAGGTTAATTACTATGAAGGGATAGAATATGACTCTAAAAATGACAAAAAAGATTTTTT
>NW_027965312.1:0-209 GCF_054177405.1 Leptonychotes weddellii
CTCCCCTGTGTGAGCTCTTATGCAGTAGAGCCCCAGAGATATGTCCTCCTCTCTGTAAACAGTCACCCCTTTGGTGCTCCCAGTGGATGACTTTACATGATCATCTTTCTGCTGGTGTGTCTCGGATGTATAACCCCAGCTCTGACCTCTCCACTGACTACCAGATTCATATGTCCAATTGCCAACTTGAGATCTCCCCGTACATGTCT
>NW_027965313.1:0-209 GCF_054177405.1 Leptonychotes weddellii
AACACCCAGTGCTCCATGCAGAACGTGCCCTCCTCAATACCCACCACCAGGCCAACCCATCCTCCCACCCCCCTCCCCCCCAGAACCCTCAGTTTGTTTTTCAGAGTCCATCGTCTCTCATGGTTCGTCCACCCCTCCGATTTCCCCCGCTTCATTCTTCCCCTCCCGCTACCTTCTTCTTCTTCTTTTTTTTTTCTTAACATATATTG
>NW_027965314.1:0-1154 GCF_054177405.1 Leptonychotes weddellii
GGAGGGGGGTGGGGGGATGGGTTAGCCTGGTGATGGGTATTAAGGTGGGCACGTATTGCGTGGGCACTGGGTGCTATACGCAAACAATGAATCGTAGAACACTACATCAAAAACTAATGATCTGCTGTATGGTGACCAACATAAATCAATCAATCAATCAATAATAAATTTTAAAATTTAAAATAAATAAAGAAAAAAGAAAATAAAAAGAAAATCTGTCAAGCAACAAATGTTCATCTAGCACAGACCTCCTTCAGTAATGAAGGACACATCGACATTCCCTGATAAACAAAACCTGAGAGAACCCCCTGCTGTCACAAGCCCTGCAAGAACTATTAATCTTTTTTTTTTATAAAGATTTTATTTATTTGAGAGAGAGAATGAGAGAGAGAGAGCATGAGAAGGGGGAGGGTCAGAGGGAGAAGCAGACTCCCTGCTGAGCAGGGAGTCCGATGTGGGACTCGATCCCGGGACTCCAGGATCATGACCTGAGCCGAAGGCAGTGGCTTAACCAACTGAGCCACCCAGGCGCCCTGCAAGAACTATTAGAGGGAGTCCTTCAAGCGGAAAGGAAAAGACAACACAGTAACTCAATCTTCCATGGAGAAACAGTTACAGAGATGAATATACAAGCAAGTATAAATGTGTAAGTGCATTAAAATGTATATGGGATAAACGTATAAGATATATTCTTTTCTTCTGATTTATAAGAAACCTACATGAAGTCAATATCAATTGGGTGTTGATCAGCTCACAATGTCGAAATGTAGAAATGCGGTATGTAGGACAATAATGGCAAAAGGAGGGGACGTCGATTGATTAAAGGTTCTGTATGCCTTGGAAATTAATCTGGTATTAATCTAATTAGAGTGTTATAAATAAAGATGTGAACTGCAATGTCTGGGAAATCTACTAAGAATATAGGCCAGAATACACAGGAAAAGCAACAACATGAGGATTTAGTTAATACTCCGGGACATAACACCAAGAAAAGCAGTAATGGAGACATGTGAGAACAAAAAAATATAACACACGCAGAAAACAAATGGAAAAGGACAGACTGCAATGCTACCTGAAAAGTAAGTAACTTAAATTGACATGGATTACACCCTCCATTAAGAGGCAGAGCTTGGCAGTGGGGATAAAAATCTGCG
>NW_027965315.1:0-209 GCF_054177405.1 Leptonychotes weddellii
AGAAGATAAAACCTCGCCCTCGTGGCGCTCACACAGTCGTAAGTGAGAGGGTTCATTTCCCTGAGCTTATAAGACTGTAGGGGCTTTCAAAATCTTTGCTATTTCAGAGGTACAGATCTGAGATTCAACAGTCTTGCACAATTCACAGCACTTACCAGAGCACATACCCTCGCCAGTGTCTATCACCCAGTCACCCCATACCCCCCACC
>NW_027965316.1:0-209 GCF_054177405.1 Leptonychotes weddellii
CCCGAGGGGTTAGCCTGGTGGTGGGTATTGAGGAGGGCACATTCTGCATGGAGCACTGGGTGTTATGCACAAACAACGAATCATGGAACACTACATCTAAAACTAATGATGTAATGTAGGGGATTAACATAAGAATAAAAAAAAAGAAAGAAAAAAAGAATGAATTGTACTTAATTGATGAAATAATTATGCGTATGTATAAAGAGAGA
>NW_027965317.1:0-209 GCF_054177405.1 Leptonychotes weddellii
AACTTTCGGTAAATTTTCCACACAGCAGTCAATGATTCCATTAAAATATAGATGATGTTACTCCTCTACTTAAAACTGCAAGGATAAGGGGCGGAGCAAGATGGCAGAGGAGTAGGAGACCTGGATTTCGTCTCCTCTCAGGAATTCAGCTGGATAGGGATCAAACCATTCTGAACACCTACAAACTCAACAGGAGATCGAAGAAAAGA
>NW_027965318.1:0-209 GCF_054177405.1 Leptonychotes weddellii
TGGTTTTCACCAGAGTAAGAACAAACTTCTCTTATCTTTATGACAGAAGGTAGTCTTGCAGTTGGAGGAAAGTGCCCACTAAATTTAGGCACCTACCTTCCCACCTGCTTTCATTTCAAAGAAATGGTCCCATGAGGAGAAAGGGGAAACCTCCTACACTGTTGGTGGGAATGCAAGCTGGTGCAGCCACTCTGGAAAACTGTATGGAG
>NW_027965319.1:0-209 GCF_054177405.1 Leptonychotes weddellii
AATGGGAAAGGTTTATACTAGTTTCATTATCAACTTTTAAATCCCATTGATCATACTTAATCTGAATTTGAAAGAAAGTTGAGGAAATACATTTTTTAAATTAAAGATATTTACTTATCACTTAATATTAAAACATAAAAATTTCAAAAAACCTAAAGGCTTTTTTCATTTAATAAAAATAATACACTTTTTTTTTTTTAAAGATTTTT
>NW_027965320.1:0-209 GCF_054177405.1 Leptonychotes weddellii
GGGGCTTACGGTGAGATTGTTTCCTACCTGTTTCCATGTGGCTTCTCCCTCTTTTGCCCTGTGTAAAGGGGTCTGCCAGTTTTAGCTTTTTTTTTTTTTCCTTCCAGAGGAAAATGATCCCCCTGCAGCTACAGATTCAGTGTGTCTGTAGGAAGAGGTGAGTTTAAGATCTTCCTATGTCACCATTTTGAACTGGAACCTGCATTTCT
>NW_027965321.1:0-209 GCF_054177405.1 Leptonychotes weddellii
CTGAAACACTCATCTTATGATACGCTCCAGTCAATTTCTAACTTTCTGCCTCTCAAAACAAACATTTAACCAAAAACAGTGTCATTACTCTTACAGGTTAGAAAATATTCTATCAACTCCTATATATTTCAGGGAAAAATATTAATCTTAAATATCCAGATTACAATTTTCTCCTAATGTGACCTGTTCTTTTTTTTTTATTCTTATGT
>NW_027965322.1:0-209 GCF_054177405.1 Leptonychotes weddellii
GGGTAGATCACCACATTGCCAATGTGCGCGGAGACCCAGGTTCCACGGAACACAGGATCAGTGCCCACGACCCCCCGGCACAGCTCATTGAGGGCGCGCATCCCCACCAGCAGCAGCAGCAGCAAGCTAAAGGCCCTAAAGCTTGCACCATCCACCTCTCTAGCACTGCACCCTGCATCCATCCCACCCCAGCCCCGCTACCACGACTG
>NW_027965323.1:0-209 GCF_054177405.1 Leptonychotes weddellii
AAAGCGACCACTTTCTGGAAGGTAGGACGTGCGGAGAAGTGAATCCGAGGCGATATTCGGGAGGATAGACGGCGGGGGAGGGGCCTCCGTCGGCCGCTTCTGGCAAGTGATAGAACCACGGAGCACAAAATCGGAACTTTTAAAAGTCTGCTCCGCTGAGGGACGTCACTCCGGTGGCTAAGCGGGGGGTGGAACCCTCCGGGACAGTG
>NW_027965324.1:0-209 GCF_054177405.1 Leptonychotes weddellii
ACACTCAAAAAACAAATAATCAAGTCAAAAAATGGGCAGAAGACATGAACAGACACTTCTCCAAAGAAGACATACAAATGGCTAACACACATGAAAAAATGTTCAACATCATTAGCCATCAGGGAAATTCAAATCAAAACCACATTGAGATACCATCTTACACCAGTTATAATGGCAAAAATTAACAAGGCAGGAAACAGTAAGTGTTG
>NW_027965325.1:0-1154 GCF_054177405.1 Leptonychotes weddellii
CGACTGAGCCACCCGGGCGTCCCGGAGAGGAACCTTTAAAGATTTTTATTTATTTATTTATTTGTCAGAGAGAGAGAGAGAGCACAATCGGGGGGGGGGGAGCAGCAGAGGGAGGGGGGAAGCAGACTCCCCACTGAGCAGGGAGCCCGATGCGGGACTCGATCCCAGGACCCTGGGATCATGACCTGAGCTGAAGGCAGACGCTTAACCAACTGAGCTACCCAGGCACCCCCGAAAGTGTTTTTGTGTATGGCATAAGATACGGGTTCAATTTCATTCTTTTGCACATTGATATCCAGCTTACCCAATAGCATTTGTTGAAAAGACTATCTTCTTCCCATTGTATAGTCTTGGCATCCTTGTGGAAGATCAATTTGCTGTCTATGTATGAGTTTATTTCTGGGTTTTTATACTGTTCTGCTAGTCTATATGTCTGTGTTTATGTCAGTATCATACTGTTTTTATTACTGTATCCTTGCAATGTATTTTTAAAATTAAGAAATATATCCTCCAACTTTGTTATTCTTTCCCAAGATTTTTTGGCTATTCAGGATCCTTTGTGATTCCATATGAATTTTAGGACTGCTTTTTCTATTTCTGTAAAAAATGCCATTGGAATGGGATTTTGATAGGGATTGCGTTGAATCTGTAGGTGGCTTTGGGTAGTACAGACATTTAAAAATATTATTGAGTCTTCTGATGTATGAATATAGGATATCTTTCCATTTATTTCTATCTTCTTCAATTTTGAAATTGTTTTGTAGTTTTCAGTGTACAAACATTTCACCTCTTTGGTTTAGTTTATTCCTAAGTATTTTATTCTTTTTGATGCTGTTGTAAATGGGATTTTCTTGGTTTACTTCTCAGATTATTCATTGTTAGTGTTAGAAATGCCACTGGTTTTTGTATCTTGGTTTGTATCCTGAAATTTTATTGAACTTATCTGAGTTCTAATTGTGTGTGTGTAGTTCCAATAGTTTGTGTGTGTGTGTGTGTAGTCTTTAGGGTTTTCTACATAAAAGATCATATCATCTGCAAACAGAAATAATTTTACTTTTTTCTTTCTGATTTGAATGTGTTTATTTCTTTTACTTGTCTAGGACTTCCAGTACTTTGTTGAATAACAGTGGAGAGAGTTGGCATCATTGCTTCGT
>NW_027965326.1:0-209 GCF_054177405.1 Leptonychotes weddellii
GGAGCCACTGAAATGAAGGTCGGAGAGAGTGGTGTGTTTGAAAAACTAGGAAGCTCAGTCTGGTGGGGGTGCCATAGGAATGTGCAGGTGCTGGGCAGGTGCTGCTCTAGATGAGTCCTGAGCATAGGTGAGGGCCAGCTCTTCAGGGTCTGCTTAGCTCTCTGACAGTCTGAACTCAGCCTAATGGCAATAGAGAGCCGTTGAAGGTT
>NW_027965327.1:0-209 GCF_054177405.1 Leptonychotes weddellii
AGGCCAGTGAGTCAGACTCAGAGCAGTTCCTTTTGCTTCTTGTCAGCAGCTCTGACAGGTTTCCTGAACTGAAACTTACCACCCAAGGAGAGACACTGAATCTTCTAGAAGGACTCTTTCTTTTCCTCTTTCCAATAGCCAGGAGCTTGCTCTGCAACCTGCCATCAGGGTTGAAATAAGAGTGAACGGGGAACTCAATGAGATACCAC
>NW_027965328.1:0-209 GCF_054177405.1 Leptonychotes weddellii
TCAAATAAATAAATAAAACCTTTAAAAAAAAAAGATGGACAGAATTCTTTTATTTATTTATTTATTTAAATTTTTTAAATTAACATATAACGTATTATTTGTTTCAGGGGTACAGGTCTGTGATTCATCAGTCTTACACAATTCACAGCACTCACCATAGCACATACCCTCCCCAATGTCCATCACCCAGCCACCCCCAACCACCCCCC
>NW_027965329.1:0-209 GCF_054177405.1 Leptonychotes weddellii
ACTTTCAAACTGTACCCCAGTATGTAGGAACTCTCCAGTTCAGAGCTACAAATAATGGGCATGTGGGTGGGAGGAGGGTGCTTTCCGTATAACACAGGGGCTTTCCAACCGTGGGATTTCTCAAGTTACAATACTTAAAAAGTCATGACCCAGCCCAATCCACCCCTTAGTTGATAGCTTTTATATGGACCAACACATTGATCTCCAGA
>NW_027965330.1:0-209 GCF_054177405.1 Leptonychotes weddellii
TAGGGATTTGGGGTTGATTTGTGCCTACCAAGGGAGGTTTTCCAGGCCAGTGCTGGTATGTTGAGAATGCCAGAAAAGAGTATGATGTTAAGAAGACAGATGGTCAGGAAAGGAAAGGAGAGGAGAGGAGGGGAGAGGAGAGGAGAGGAGAGGAGAGGAGAGGAGAGGAGAGGAGAGGAGAGGAGAGGAGAGGAGAGGAGAGGAGAGGA
>NW_027965331.1:0-209 GCF_054177405.1 Leptonychotes weddellii
GTACTGAAGTCCCAGAAAGTCCTACAGAGATTTTTTTCATTCTACAGTAGCTCTATGCTTCAAGCCTAAATACCGATAATAACCTGAATATTATCCCTGTTTCAAGGAAGACCTTCTTGTCTACAGTTTACCTTAGCTATGATTTCATATCTAAAAGATAATGCCAACAACAACAAAAAATAGCCTATACCTAAAATCAATGGTTTCCT
>NW_027965332.1:0-209 GCF_054177405.1 Leptonychotes weddellii
CCTCCTCAGGGTCTGAGCTGCCTGCCTCCCTCTTAAAGGACGCTAGTGATTACAGTGGATTCACCTGTTTAATCCAGAACTCTCCACCGCGTGAGTCTCAGATTAATCACACCTGCAAATCCTCTGGGCCCACATAAGAGCACATTCGCAGCTTCTGGGATTAGGACGCGGGCATCTTGGGCATCTTGGGCATCTTGGGCGGAGGGCAT
>NW_027965333.1:0-209 GCF_054177405.1 Leptonychotes weddellii
TGCAGACCACTTACCTCTCTTGAGCATAGATGCAAAATCCTCAACAAATTATTAGCAAATCAAATCCAAAATAGCATGAAAAGAATTACATACATACTACCACCAAGTGGGATTTAACCTACGCATGCAAGTCTGTTTCAGCATTTGAAAATCAGTTAATGTAATACATTGCATTAATAGGCTAAAAATAACAACAACAACAAAATCAC
>NW_027965334.1:0-209 GCF_054177405.1 Leptonychotes weddellii
GGCACGTACCGCATGGAGCACTGGGTGTTATACGAAAACAGTGGATCGTGGATCACCACATCAAAAACCAATGATGTACTGTATGGTGACTAACATAACATAATAAAATTAAAAAAAAAAAAGCCAGTGAGCTATTAAGAAGCTTAGAGTAGGTGAAACCAGGAAAACTCATCATTAGTATGATGAAGAAATTTAATTTAAGATCAATG
>NW_027965335.1:0-209 GCF_054177405.1 Leptonychotes weddellii
TCCTTTTTGATGGGGTCTTTGTCTGGTTTTGGGATCAAGGTAGTGGTGGCCTCATAAAACGAGTTTGGAAGTTTTCCTTCCATTTCTATTTTTCAGAACAGTTTCAGAAGAATACGTATTAATTCTTCTTTAAATGTTTGGTAGAATTCCCCTCGGGAGCCGTCCGGCCCTGAGCTCTTGTTTTTGGGAGATTTTTGATGACTGCTTCA
>NW_027965336.1:0-12383 GCF_054177405.1 Leptonychotes weddellii
TATCGCCTCGGATTCACTTCTCCGCACGTCCTACCTTCCAGAAAGTGGTCGCTTTTCTGATGAGAGAGTTGTTGCTCTTCTTTTCTTCAATCTCCTGTTGAGTTTGTAGGTGTTCAGAATGGTTTGATCCCTATCCAGCTGAATTCCTGAGAGGAGACGAAATCCAGGTCTCCTACTCCTCCACCATCTTGCTCCGCCCCCCTGTCTTCTACCTATTTTTAAATTGGATTATTCATTTTTTGGGTGTTGAGTTTTATAATAAATTCTTTATATATTTTGGATAGTAACCCTTTCTCAGATACATCATTTGCAAATATTTTCTCCCATTTCATAGATAGCCTTTTAGTTTTGTTGATTGTTTCCTTTGCTGTGCAGAAGCTTTTTATTTTGATGTAGTCCCAATAGTTTATTTTTGCTTTGGTTTCCCTTGCCTCAGGAGACATATCTAGAAAAATATTTACACCGTTGATGTAGAGAAATTACTGCCTGTGCTCTCTTCTAGGATTTTTATGGTTTCAGGTCTCACTATTAGGTCGTTCATCCATTTTGAATTTATTTTTGTGTTTGGTGTTAGAAAGTGATCCATTTTTCATTCTTTTGCATGTTGCTTTTGAGTTTTCCCAACACCATTTGTTGAGGAGACTGTTTTTTCCCCATTGGATATTCTTTCCTATTTTGATGAAGATTAGTTGATCATTTAGTTGTGGGTTTATGGGTTTTCTATTCTGTTCTGTTGATATGTGTGTCTATTTTTGTGCCAGTACCACACTGTTTTGATCACTACAGCTTTGTAATATAACTTGATGTCTGGAATTGTGATGCCTCCAACTTTGCTTTTATTTTTAAAGGTTGCTGTGAGTATTCAGGGTCTTTTGTGGTTCCAAACAAATTTTAGGATTGTTTGTTCTAGCTCTGTGAAAAATGCTCTTGGTATTTTGATAGGGATTGCAGTAAATGTGTAGATTGCTTTGGGTAGTATAGACATTTTAACAATATTTGTTCTTCCAATCCATGAACATGGAATATCTTTCCATTTCTTTGTGTCATCTTCAGTTTCTTTTTCTTTCATCAGTGTTTTGTAGTTTTCAGAGTATGGATCTTTAACCTCTTTAGTTAGTTTTATCCCTGGATATCTTACTGTTTTGGGTGCAATTGCAAATGGGATTGACTCCTTAATTTCTCTTTCTATTGCTTCATTATTGGTATATAGAAATGCAACAGATTTCTCTATGTTGATTTTGTATCCTGCAATTCTACTGAATTCTTATATCCATTCTTGCAGTTTTTTGGTGGAGTCCTTTGGGTTTTCAGTATAGACTATCATGTCATCTGCAAATAGTGAAAGTTTTACTTCTTCCTTATTGATTTGGATGTCTTACACCACAGAAATACAAACAATTACAAGAGAATATTATGGAAAAATTATATGCCAACAAATTGGACAACCTGGAAGAAATGGATAAATTCCTAGAAGCATATAAACTACCAAAACTGAAGCAGGAAGAAGTAGAAAACTTGAACAGACTGATAACCAGCAAAGAAATTGAATCACTAATCAAAAAACTCCCAACAAACAAAAGTCCAGGGCCAGATGGTGTCACAGGCAGGCAAATTCTACCAAACATTTAAAGAAGTGTTAATACCTACTCTTTCCCAACTATTCCAAAAAATAAAAAAGGAAGGAAAACTTCCACATTCATTATATGAATCATACCAACACTAGATAAAGACTCCACTAAAAAAGAGAACCACTGGCCAATATCCCTTATGAACATGGGTGCAAAAATTCTCAATAAAATGCTAGCAAACCAAATCCAATAATGCATTAAAATCATTCACCCCAAACAAGTGGGATTTATTCCTGGTTTACAAGGATGGTTCAATATTCACAAATCATCAACCTGATCGACCACATTAATAAAAGAAAGGATAAGAACCATATGATCATTTCAGTAAATACAGAAAAAGCATTTGACAAAGTACAACATCTATTCATGATAAAAACCCTCAACAAAGTAGGTTTAGAGGGAACATGCCTCAACATAATAAAGGCCATATATTAAAAATACATAGCAAGTATCATCTGCAATGGGGAACAACTGAGAGCTTTTCCTCTGTGGTCAGGAACAAGACAGGGATGTCCACTCTCACTGCTGTTATTTAACATAGTACTGGAAATCCTAGCTATATCCATCAGACAACAAAAAGAAGTAAAAGCATCCAAATCAGCAAGGAAGAAGTAAAACTTTGATTCCTTTCTTTGACAAGTAATCGCTTCTTAATTTTATATAGCATGAATTTTGTAACTCACCATATTGCCATGAGTGTTTGATATAAAATATGTATTTCTAATTACAATTTATTATAATTAGTGTACTTTCTGTAATTACAAGTTTCATTCCCTGGGAGGTAAAGATGTGATTATGTGTCATTTTCTTGCTTCTTTAGAACACTGGGCTAATTGATCATCTTGGAACATGTACTGTTGTCATCAACTTCAGGACTTTCATTCTACTTGGTCATCATAGTGAGCCATGTGGATATGTCCTTCCTATTTGTGCATGGATATTACTTTTTGTTTCTTTTTTTTTTAAAAGATTTTATTTATTTATTTGACAGAGAGAGAGAGATAGCAAAAGAGGGAACACAAGCAGGGGAAGTGGGAGAGGGAGAAGCAGGCTTCCCGCTGAGCAGGGAGTCTGATAACGGGACTCGATCCCAGGACTCTGGGATCACGACCTGAGCTGAAGGCAGACGCTCAATGACTGAGCCACCCAGGTGCCCCTGGATATTACTTTTTCTAATGCTCTCTGGCTTACATATGTTAGTTCACTCTTTCCTGTTGACATGGAGAGAAGCTGGCACATATGTATGATTTATAGACAGACATGCTTACCAGAAGAATAAATATCTATATGTATTATTTCTTTCCTACTTGTTAAAATCAATGGAAGTTCAACTATCTATTGTATTCACTCTAGATTTTATCACTACATTTTGGTACTCTTTACATGAATTTTTCTATTCTGAGTATCCTTAGGGGCTCATGGCCTTTCATACATTCAGCTTGTTTCAATTTATCATTAATTTGCTCAAACAGATATAACTTGGTCAGTGAGAGCCCTTTAAACTGGCTCTTTTGTCCTCTGGAATTCTTGGAAGCAATCCTTACTTTTTGGAAACAGTGGATTTCTAAACCCATTGTAAATTTGCTCTTCTGTAAGACATGGAATCAATTACCCTGTTAAGTGCTGGTGACATAGCAGGGAAGAATACTAGATCAAAGTCTGAGTACACATGAGACTGAAGGGGATAAAAATGCTGCTACTTTTATTGAGTTGCTTAGGTCTGAAAAAAGTATTTTTATGATAATGGGTTCAAACACACCTTTTCAATTTAACTTTTTTGGCTTCTTTCAAATTTAACAGTCTTCCACTTGCCAGTTTTAGTCCTTCTTGACAAAGGAAGTGGCTATATTTGTACCTTTGTTTGGATGGGCATATCCATTTATTCTTAAACTTCTGTTGCTAGAGTTAGCTCACATGAGCTTCTGCTTCTTACAACCAAAGGTCTTAACAAACATAAGTTTATTATGACTAAGGAAACATTTCTTTTAGGGCTCCATAAAGATAATAGAACCCAGTGCTTTTCTGTCCCTTCATGCTAGCACTGTCCAATAGGACTTTCTGTGATGATGAAAGTATTCTTTAATCTTTACTGTCCATTATAACAACCACTGGCCACATACAGGTTTTTGAACATTTGAAATGTGGCTAGTGTACCTGAGGCACAGAATTTGTTTTATTTCATTTTTAATTTTTTAAAATTAAAATAGCCATATGTGGCTGGTGTGGCTAATGTGTTGTACAGCACAGTTTTATACTGTCTCCACATTTTTAATGAAACACATGCAAAGTATATATTTTTTATTAAGAGATATTTAAAGATTTATAGGATCATAAAATGGTTTTACTGAGAGGATCCTCAACTATTTCACAACTGTTTACAAATGAGAAAAATGAGACCCAAAGGAATTAAATAATGTATTCAGAATCCCGCAGTTACCAACTGAACAGGGACTTAAATTAAGGTTCTTTGAATCTCAGCCAATGCATTTTTCATAGATACCATATTATAGAAAATTGTCCTTTATAGTTATGTAAGTGTATATTAGACATTGACTTCCAGTGGCCAAGCAGTACAAATTTCTCCTAGTTCTAATTTTTTTGATTTTAGGTATAGATACATTGTGTTCTTAAGTCAATACATTGATTCTTTGTAGATAAGGATTCTTAAAAATGGAATCTTGAGATTTTGTTTCTTAGTTGTGAAGGCAAAGCTAATTAACATTAGCTTCCAATGAGTAAATGTGTACCCTTTCAAGGAAGACTGTTTTTAGGTCCCTGAACTTCAAAGTTGATTTCCTCTTTTTTTCCTCACTCAATTAAAAAATATATTATTTAGGACTGTGGCACTGTGCTAATGTATTTCTGGAAAAGGGAAGAGGTGACCTGCTGCTGTGTAAAATTGTAGCAAGAAATCAACAGAGAAGGGATTAGAACAATTAAAATCTTACATTCACAAAGGGAGGAAATGAAGTCTGATTAATAAAATTTATAGTCTGTATTTATAGGAAGGAGAACAACACTATTTCAAACATTATTTATATCAAGCTAAACTCATTATCTTCTCCTACTCCCCAATATATAGGAAAATTCTTCCTTCTAATATCAAGTTGAATGGACAAATGCATGCTTGTATCATTTTTTAAGAGTTGAATTGGATTGTCTTAATGCCATTTTAAAGAAAAATCCGTTTATTCTATCTTCCCAAATGCAGAGAGGTAAAGCTAATTTGCTCATAAGTGGGATTTTTATTTTTCAGAGAGAGAGAGAGAGAAAAAAAAGAAATTGATGTAGTTTTTTCCTCTGGCTATTGGTATATTCAAATCCTATTTTATTTATCACATAGGAGTCATAAATATTCTGGTAAGTAAAGGGAGGGAGGGAAAGATGTCAGTAAAGGAGCTGACCTATGACTCAGCAATTACACTACTGGTATTTCCCCCAAAGACACAGATGTAGTGAAAAGAAGGGGCACCTGCACCCCAATGTTCATAGCAGTGTCCACAATAACCAAACTGGAAGGAGCCAAGATGCCCTTCAACAGACAAATGGATAAAGAAGATGTGGTCCATATATACAATGGAATATTACTCAGCCATCAGGAAGGATGAATATCACCATTTGCATCGACATGGATGAAAATGGAGAGATTATGCTAAATGAAATAAGTCAGGCAGAGAAAGACAATTATATGGTTTCACTTATATGTGGAACATAAGGAGTACATGGAGGACATTAGGGGAAGGAAGAGAAAACTGAAGAGGGGTGGAAATCAGAGGGGGAGACAAACCATGAGAGACTCTGGACTCTGGGAAACAATCTGAGGGTTTCAGAGGGGAGGGGGGTGGGAGGATGGGTTAGCCTAGTGATGCGTATTAAGGAGGGCATGTGTTGCAATGAGCACTGGCTGTTATATGCAAATAATGAATCATGGAACACTACATCAAAAACTAATGAAGTACTGTATGATGACTAACATAACATAATTAAAAAAAAAAGAAAGAAAAAAGAAAAGGAGCTAAATCTGAAAAGCACCAGGGTAGATGTAAAGATGGGGAAAGCAATATATGCCCCAGAAAAATCACCCTCTTCGATGAGTCCCCATATCTGATCAATGTCTGCACTGTATCTTTGCCTCTGATTCCTACTCTCCTCTGCCCCCACATAACCACATATTAGAAAAAGACCTCAGAGATTATACAGTCCAAATTTCCCCTTGTATAGAGGACTTTGAAGTGCAAATAGTTGAAGTGACTTTCCTAAGTTTGCAGAGAATATTAGGGCAAATTTGGGAACAGAACAGAGGTCTCATAATTCCCAGTTCAGGGTTTTTTTCTCCCTATTGTGCTTCTGCTTACCATAGAAGTTTAAAAATGGCTGAATTTTTGCTTCCAACTATTTGATCAATACAACAAGTATAATACATTTGTTTAATTCTGAGTCTTGTCAGAAATTATTTCTGAGTAGTAGAAAAGGATTTGCTTCCTACAGACAAAATTGAAAACAACCCCTCATCCCCACAATAAGCTTCTTGGTTGTCATTTAGCCTTTCCCTCTCATTGTGATCTTTAACAATATTTGTTAAGTGTCCACTGTATGAGGAATATAGAAGTTAGCTTTGTAAGCAGTTAGTTTGTGACCTAAAGTATACTTTATTGGTGAAGCTAATTTTTGCTGTGCTGTGGTATGACTCCCCCACCCAGCCCTCACTCTGAAGATCTAGGTCTTGCTCATCTAAAATATCACCTCTTCAAAAATGCTTCCTTGCCCACCTTATCTTTTGCTGCATCTCTCCTCCAATCTACACACCTCTGTATTACTTTGTCATCTTTTCTTCTAGTTGTGATCTTGTCTGAATTTACCCTCTTTCTATTCTTGTCTTTCATGTATCTTATTCTGTATTATTTAAATAGTTCCATGAAAATAAGGATCATCTCTGTCATACCCAAATTATAGAATGATGTCTGGTACTTATGAACTGTTCAGTATGTAATTATAGAATGAATGAATTTGTGGTTGAGTGGGCACACATCCACTTTTCCCCTGGTGCCCAGGTGGTGGATGCAGGGACGTTGGGCATCAGCCACATTGAAGCCCAGTCTTCACCAATAGCAACTAAGGTCCTGCTGAGCTGGGGCAATGGCCCTGGGATCCCCCCACCCCTTTTAAAGGCAGTTTTTGCTTTAGCCCTTGGGATTCTTTCCTGCTAGCTAACCACAGTTAGAGCCATGGTAGTCGCTTTCAGCACTAACATTAAACTTCAGAGTTGAAGTTTGGGTTGAGGTCTTTATAAGGACTTCAGATTCCTAATGGCAGTTTTCTTTTATCCTCCTGTCTAGGTTTACATTCTCCTCATCTCAGTAGGTCTGTACTATTTTGTCTTAATAAGGTGAAATTCATATAACATAAAACCATTTAAAAATCATCAAATCAGGTGGCATTTAATACATTCACAGTTTTGTAGAAGAACTACCACCTCTATCTAGTGCTAAAACATTTTCATCACCCCCAAATAAAACTGTGTTCATTGAGCACTTTCCATTCCCCATATATACTGCCCCAGGTCCCTAGCAACCACCAGTCTGCTTTCTGTTTATATGAATTTGCCTATTCTGAATATTTCATATAAACAAAATCATATAGTATGTGACCTTTTGTGTCTGGATTGTCTTACTTAGCATAATATTTTTGAGGTTCATCCATATTTTAGCATGTATCAGTATTTAATTTCTTTTTGTGGCAAAATAATACTCTATTGTATGGATATACCACAATTTATTCATTTATCTTTTGGTAAACTTTTGAGTTGTTTCTACTATTTGGCTATTTTGACTAGTGATGCTATGAACGTACATACAAGCATCTTTTGAGTCCCTGTTTTCATTTCTTTTTTTTTTTTTTAAAGATTTTTTATTTATTCATTTGAGAGAGAGAGAGAACACAAGCAGGGGGAGTGGCAGAGGGAAAGGGAGAAGCAGATTCCCCACTGAGCAGGGAGCCCGACGTGGGACTCCATCCCAGGACCTAGAGATTGTGACCTGATGTGAAGGCAGATGCTTAACCATCTGAGCCACCCAGGCACCCCTGTTTTCATTTCTTTTATGTATATACCTACAAATGGAATTGCTGGGTCATATAGTAACTCTGTTTAACTTTTTGAGGACCGTGGTGTTTACATTTAAAATTATGTTTGTAGGCTACGAAGAGCCTCCTGGGTGAGTCTTGGCAGGATAAAGCGTCTACCTTAAGTTATTGTCCCCGACTCTATTAATTAAAAATAACTGTCATTGGGGTGCCTGGGTGGCTCAGATGGTTAAGTGTCTGCCTTCGGCTCAGGTCATGGTCCCAGGGTCCTGGGATCGAGCCCCGCATCGGGCTCCCTGCTCAGCGGGAAGCCTGCCTCTCCCTCTCCCACTCCCCCTGCTTGTGTTCTCTCTCTCGCTGTGTCTTTCTCTGTCAAATAAATAAATAAAATCTTTAAAAAAAAATAACTGTCATTTTAGGAAGGTAGTTACCCTTCCAAAAAACCTCTTCCCCTTACCCAAACAGCCACAATGCCTGTTATGAGAAGATTAAGTGAGATCTAACAATTATGCACGGAATCTTGCATGCAGTAATTTGTAATTTATTAACTATTTGACCTTGACCTTGGAGAGGTCATTTAATCATTCTGGCCTCAGTTGTTTCATTGTTAAAGATAATGTTATTCATGAAATGGGGGCTTGAAAATAAAATTAGGTATATGGAATCTTGAAACTTAGTGATGGTTAGAAAAAAAAATCTCAATAGTCAAGTCCTGTTCCCTGAAAATACAATTGAGGAAGCTCTATCCTTGAATGGTTATGTGACTAGCCCAGGGTCACAGTGTTGTTGCTAAATTTGTTACCCTGGTCTGAAGTTTCCCATCCCATACCGTAAGTTCTGCTAGTTCAGTTATTTCCTATTTACTACCAATGATGGATTGCCCAATATAAACTGAGAATTGGGCTCAGTATCAAAGATACCTTACCTCATATCCTCACAATAATCCTGCTTTTTATCAATGAGGACACAGAAGTTCACGGAGTTTTGGCAGTTTGCCCATGGTTATACAATTAGTAAATGGTAGTATCCAAATTGGAAATCAGGTGTATTTGACACCAAACTGTTAAGTTTTTCTGACACTACAGATTTGGGACATTGTGAAGGGAGGGGTAGAGTGTAGAACCAGCAGGCTCAGTTCACCTGGCCCAAACATCCTCCTTGTAGCATTTTGGAAATCCCCTTCTCCAGACCTTTTCATCTGAAATCTGCAGTGGGAGAGGGACCCTTTTTTTCTTTTTGGCTTGCCATTTGGTCTTGAATTTCCCACAGGTATAATTGTGACTCCGGGTGGCCAGGCAGTATTATGATTATTTTCCCCACAGAGTAGACATCAAAGCTGGTATTCCAGGTCAGATTTGTGCAAGGATATCACGAATATCCTATAATTTTAGATGCTCAAGATTATTTCTTTGAAATACCTTTTTCTACCTCCTTTGCCAAATTATAGAAGTCTGAAATCACAGACTGTGAAACCTGACAGATTTTACAGAGAGCCTGATTTTGCAAGCTGTATTAGATTGGCTTATTCAACAAAGTATATTGAATGTTGTATTAGGTGCCCAATGCTGGACTTGTCACTGAGTGTTCAAATGTGAATAATATATGACCTTTGATTTCAGAAATTTCACAATCTGGTGATAGAGGTGGAAACATAAATATATAAATTATAATACAAAGCTGGCAACTTTTTAGTGGTGTAGGAAGACAGACTTTCTGTGTTTGTAAATCTACAGGCAAAGATATTATTCATGGACATTTTGCCCTGTCTCAGCTTTCTCCTATTTGTGAGGATATGCCTGTGCTAGTCCTGAGTTTGGCTTAATAACCAGAATGGCCTTTTGTTTGCTAACATTTCCTGAAAAGGAAGATCATAGCTTGTCAGTGTAAATTCTTCTGGAATGACAATATATGCCCAAGTATAAAAGGGTGATGCTATAGCAAGATTTCAACTTCTTTCTCAGATATGGCTATACCCTACATAAAGGAAGAGGGCAGTGGCAGCTGGACAGTCTATGGGGAACCAAGGAACAAGGAACAAGCTGCTCAAGGGTGAGGGGCATGCGCTCCTGATCTGTGCAGCCATTTCTGTTAAATTCTGTATTTAGCTTTTAGCCAAATATGTTGAGACAATTGTGTGTGTGTGTGTGTCCTTTTCCTGTAGATTCAGGGCCTAACCTGCAATGCCACAGGAGATAAGAACACAGGGCTATGGGAGCAGTGAGGAAGAAGAACTTAATTTGCATGGCTTCACAGAAAAAGTCACATTACAGCAAAGTCTTGAAAAATTAGTATGAGTTTTCCAGTTGAAGAAGTTGAGGAGGAAGTACAGGCAGTGTGAACACAATGAAGTGATGAAAGAGCCTGAGGCATTCAGGGACCAGTGGGGAGTCCAGTGTGTGTGCTAGAAAGGTTGTGTGTATGTATTAAGGTAACATTGATTGGAGTGTGGGTTGTAATCAGACTGTGAAAAGGACTGTGAGGTCAGGAAAAGACTACTGTACTGATAATGATCCAGTGAATGGTTTTAGGTAGGAGCAGGATGTGATCAGATTTGGTTTTCAGGAAAATAACTGGCAGTAATGAAGAGAGTGGATGAATTGTCATGGGAAGAGAGTGGCATATGAAGAGAAACATTAGGGCTAAAATAAGGCAGTGGTGGTATGGATGAGGAGGCTAAATGTGAAAGCTCTTTCTCATTTAAAGGTTGAGGGAGTTGTTGAGAATGACCGCATGGTTTCTAATTGGGTCAGACCATTATGTTGGATAAAGAATGTAGCAGACTGAGTGGATTTGGATTTTGGAATTGGGGGGAAATGGGAAAATGATGAGGTCAATTTTGTAAATGCTAAGTTTGAGGTGTTTTTAGGCCTTCAGGTAAAGATATAGATAGTTGGGTTACAGATTTGGCAGTCACTGGCTTATAGATTGGCAATTGAAACTTGGGAGTAAGGTCATCCAATAAGAGTGCATGGATTATGAGGAGGATAACTATAAGATGGAACACTAAGGGGCATCAAAGTTTAATGTAATGTAAAGAAAAATCAACAATGGTGATACTGAGCTAAGAGTAGGAGAGCTAGGGGAGAGTGCCATCCTAGAAATTAAAAGAGGATAGGGAAGTGATTGAATGCGAATATTGCATTCAGTAGTATGAGTATTGAAAATAGCCCATTAGATTTGGCATTTAGGCTTTTTCACAGTGGGTTTGCCACCAGAACACAGATGTCATGAAAACCACTGCTAAACCTAAACCAAAATGGAAAGGAGAAGACTCACATCAACATCGTTGTCATTGGACATGTAGATTTGGGCAAGTCTACCACTACTGGTCATCTGATCTACAAATGTGGTGGGACCGACAAAAGAACTATTGAAAAATTTGAGAAGGAGGCTGCTGAGATGGGAAAGGGTTCTTCAAGTATGCCTGGGTCTTGGATCAACTGAAAGCTGAACATGAATGTGGTATCACCATTGATATCTCCCTGTGGAAATTTGAGACCATCAAGTATTATGTGACCATCATTGATGCCCCAGGACACAGAGACTTATCAAAAACATGATTATGGACACATCTCAGCCTGACTGTGCTGTCCTGATTGTTGCTGCTGATGTTGGTGAATTTGAAGCAGGTATCTCCTAGAATGGGCAGACCCATGAGCATGCCCTTCTGGTTTACACCCTGGGTGTAAAACAACTAATTGTTGGTGTTAACAAAATGGATTCCACTAAGGCACCCTACAGCCAGAAGAGATACAAGGAAATCATTAAGGAAGTCAGTACCTACATTAAGAAAATTAGCTACAACACCAACACAGTAGCATTTGTGCCAATTTCTGGTTGGAATGATGACAACATGCTGGAGCCAAGTGCTAACATGCCTTGGTTCAAAGGATGGAAAGTCACCCATAAAGATGGGAATGCCAGTGGAACCACACTGCTTGAACCTCTGGATTGCATTCTGCCACCAGCTCATTCAACTGACAAGCCCTTGCGTCTGCCTCTCCAGGACATCTACAAAATTGATGGTATTGGTACTGTCCCTGTTGGCGGAATGGAGACTGGTGTTCTTACACCTGGCATGATGGTCACCTTTGCTCCAGTCCATGTTACAACTGAAGTAAAATCTGTTGAAATGCACCATGAAGCCCTGAGTGAAGCTCCTCCTGGGGACAATGTGGGCTTCAATGTCAAGAACGTATCTGTCAAAGATGCTCGTCATGGCAATGTGGCTGGTGACAGCAAAAATTACCCACCAAGGGAAGCAGCTGGCTTCACAGCTCAGGTGATTATCCTGAACCATCCAGGCCAGACCAGTGCCTGATATGCACCTGTGCTGGATTATCACACAGTTCACATTGCTTGCAAGTTTGCTCAGCTGAAGGAGATCGTTGTTCTGGAAAAAAACTGGAAGATGGCCCCAAATTCTTGAAATCTGGTGATGCTGCCATTGTTGATATGGTTCCTGGCAAGCCTATGTGTGTTGAGAGCTTCTCTGAATATCCTCCTCTGGGCTGTTCTGCTGTTTGTGACATGACATGGATGGTCGATGTGGGTGTCATCAAAGCAGTGGACAAGAAGGCAGCTGGAGTGGCAAGGTCACCAAGTCTGCCCAGAAAGCTCAGAAGCTAATTGAATATTATCCCCAATACCTGCCACCTCAGTCTTTTTTTTTTT
>NW_027965337.1:0-1154 GCF_054177405.1 Leptonychotes weddellii
TGAGGAGCCTGGGTAGAACTATTTAAAAATCATCTGATTTGTTCGCAGCCTTTTAAAACGTTCAGAGAAGAGAAGGCACTGATCTTTTGGAGAGAACAGATTGATGTTGGGGCCTAGGGCCGGCTGCACAGTGCTGGAGCCGAGAGGGTGCTGGCAAAGTAGCCCTGCATACTGGGGTTGGATGAGGGATTCCACTTGGCATTTCGTTCCCGTGTCCAAGAGAGTGAAAGTTCCCCTGAGCTGGCTGCTCTGGGAACCTTGTGGCGCTGAGACGGGAGAGGGGAGCTTTTGGCCCGCAGAAGCCCCACCCTGGTTCTTCCTAGGAAGACAGCAGCTATCTGAGAAGGAAACGTCATCCTTCTTTGCAAAGCAATTACATTGCAAAAGCAGAAATTAAGCAATTGTTACAAAGATCTCAGAGACCCAGAGACACCTCAGATATTTTGGGGTTTAAGGATTTGGTGCTCATGGGCCCTGCGAGCCTCAGAAGCCGACCTGAGAAAACCAGGCTGTAGGGAAGAGTCCAGTGGCTTTGGGACACGGCACACAAGTAGAATAATGTACCAGAGAGGAAGGACACAGGGCAGGGGGCAGCAGGGTGGCGGTGGAGGCCGCAGTTACTCATTCATTTGGATGAATCCTCTAAACTATAATTAAGGAAGAATCTCTCCAACTTTGGAGTACACAGAACAATAAACAGCTGCCTGCTTTGATTAATAGCCAGAGCATCGCTGAATCTGTGCCCAGCAGCCGGGGCCCGCAGCAGTGTGCCATTGGGGAAGGCTCTCTCCACTGGGGCAGGCAAGCCTCTGGGCCTGCTAGAGCAGCACCTGCAGGCCGACGTGCATGGGGGCAGGAGCCGACCCTCTCATCAAATAGGTCGCGGAAACACCAAACTGAAAAAAAAAAAATGCAAAATTAAAATTCAGGAGGTACTCTGACTCGGGGCTTCTCGGAGCCCCACACCAAGCTGCCCGGGTTAGCCAGCGCTCTCTCTCCAAGAGAGGCGGAGACGCGGCCGCGATTATTCCCAGAACACTTCTTGGACGGGATGCAGAAGTTAGGGGGGAAATCTAGGCAAGCAACCTGGAAAGAAGCAGCCTTTCCCTTGGGGACACGGCACTGCAGCTCCTCGCTTTCTGCTCGCCCCATCC
>NW_027965338.1:0-209 GCF_054177405.1 Leptonychotes weddellii
GGGGACAGTAACAGGAGTGACTGCTAATGGGCATGGGGTTTCCTTTTGGGGCGATGAGAATGTTCTGGAATTAGATAGCACTGATGTCCTTGCACAACTTGGTGAATATTCTAAAACCTCCTGAATTGTACACTTTATAAAAGGGTGGATTTTATAGTATGTAAATTATATCCATTTAAAGAAAGAAGTACTCTTTCTTCTTTGATCCT
>NW_027965339.1:0-209 GCF_054177405.1 Leptonychotes weddellii
TTAGATTCCCTCTCCCAGGAATATGGAATTGGTAGTGGGAAAATCTCTGAGGACAAGGCACAAACTGAATGCACTATTTTTTGGGATAAGAAATGTTTTAAGCACTTTATAGAAGCTGGTCAATAATTTTGCATGTAAGATGAAATGCTTTTTAACATCATAAATTGACATAGATCTAGGATATTTACAGGCTATGCTTCAATTCTCTC
>NW_027965340.1:0-209 GCF_054177405.1 Leptonychotes weddellii
GATAACATATGATCAATGTCTGCATTTTAAAGATCAGAAAGCAGAGAGGGTAAGTAACTTGCCCCAGGTCATACAAGACTTTCCACCCATGTCTGTGCAGCCCCAACCATCTGCTCCTCTCCATTTGTCTAACCTCCAAATGTGGGTTTGGTCCAGAATTCGCAGCCATCGCCATTCATCCCCAGGGACAAGGAGTCCTATGTGCTGGC
>NW_027965341.1:0-209 GCF_054177405.1 Leptonychotes weddellii
GTTTATTTTTCCGGAGGTTTCTGCTCCAGGTAAGCAGATCTCAGCTCTTACTGTCTGGATCTTCTGTCTTTCCAGATTTTTTTTTTTTATTCTTATGTTAATCCCCATACATTACATCATTAGTTCTAGATGAAGTGTTCCATGATTCATTGTTCATGCACAACACCCAGTGCTCCATGCAGAACGTGCCCTCCTCAATCCCCACCACC
>NW_027965342.1:0-209 GCF_054177405.1 Leptonychotes weddellii
TGTTAAGAACATTCTGTGCATTTCTTTTTGAGGACTCACACTTTTATTTCTCTTGAGTAAATACCTGGAAATGGAATTGCTGGATACTGGGGTTATAGGTTCTACCAGCCAGTGTGACAGTTTTCCAAAATAGATGAACCACTTTTCCCAGTTATAAGACTGCCAGTTGATCCATATCTTCCCTGACATATGCAATTGTTAGCCTTTTA
>NW_027965343.1:0-209 GCF_054177405.1 Leptonychotes weddellii
AGGTCTGCCAGCTCTGAAACTACTTTTTTCAATACCCAAGTAGCCTCTAAGATGGAAAGCTTGGAGACAGGGCTTTACTCAAATAATGCTCACAAGAGAAATCTCCCTGGATTACTATCATGTCTATCTGAAAGATGTTTAAGTAACCAGAGTTTATGAACAGAAACTCCATCTGAACTAAAGGCAGGTTGGTAAGCAATGGAAAGCTT
>NW_027965344.1:0-209 GCF_054177405.1 Leptonychotes weddellii
GACTCTTAAAAAAAAAAAAAAAAAGAACAACTTCTAATTCTTTTTGATACTTGTGAATGATAATGGAAGCTTTGAAAAGTTTTGCTTAGAATTCACACCTATTTAATTCCAGAGTTGTTGAAACAACTAAGAAAGATGGCCTTAAAACAAAGGTATATGAATTCAGACAGAGCAATCTAAGAAAATAGTTTTCTCTTTAAAATTGCATT
>NW_027965345.1:0-209 GCF_054177405.1 Leptonychotes weddellii
CAATGTGTTTTTTGAAAACTTCAAATCAAATACAAATTTGATTTAACTTCTGATTCCCGTACTTAGAAAAGTAATCTTATAATAGAAAGGTAAATTTATGATAGAAAATACTGACATGAATGTGAAGAGTGGCATTGACATTGCTGAAATAAAATTGTTATTCTTACACAAATTGAGTTGTAGAGCTTTTCACATGGAACTCCTTCACT
>NW_027965346.1:0-209 GCF_054177405.1 Leptonychotes weddellii
CGCCCACACGCCCTGCCAGCCTGACCTTCCACACAGCCCCGGGAGTCTGTCACCCCGTTATCACTACACAAACAACTCATTGGAGGGGACTCTAGAGCCAGGCCAAGGCTCAGCCCCCCCATTTCATTCCTGGGTGACTGTGGCGTCTTGTGTGCCTCAGGTTCTTCATCTGTAAAATGGGGACAATCACAGCCCACCCCCCCTTCAGG
>NW_027965347.1:0-209 GCF_054177405.1 Leptonychotes weddellii
GGCTGGGTGTTAGACATTGGGGAGGGTATGTGCTATGGTGAGTGCTGTGAATTGTGTAAGACTGTTGAATCACAGACCTGTACCTCTGAAACAAATAATACATTACATGTTAAAAAAAAAAAAAGAAAAAGATAGTAGGAAGGGAAAAATGAAGGGGGGGTATCGGAGGGGGAGATGAACCATGAGAGATTATGGCCTCTGAAAAACAA
>NW_027965348.1:0-1154 GCF_054177405.1 Leptonychotes weddellii
GTAGACGAACCATGAGAGATGATGGACTCTGAAAAACAAACAGGGTTCTAGAGGGGAGGGGGGTGGGAGGATGGGTTAGCCTGGTGGTGGGTATTGAGGAGGGCACATTCTGCATGGAGCACTGGGTGTTATGCACAAACAATGAATCATGGAACACTTCATCTAAAACTAATGATGTAATGTATGGGGATTAACATAATAAAAAAAAATTGTTAAAAAAAAAACAGTCTTTTCATGCTGTGGTGTTGATCGTTAGGAGAAGACGGATCATCACACCTTGGCTCCAAAAGTGGTATTCACGAGCTCCACTACTGAGACATAAATGCCACAGGGGATAACTGACAAAATGAGAGGTCAAAAGTCAGCTTTTCCTGGGTGATCACTTTTCCAATCATTTTCTCCTTTTCTGACCAGGGATGAAAACTTGAGGGCGTAAACAAGGAGTCACAGAATAGTTACAACGCTTTAGGAATTAGCTCCAGCTCCTCTGCATTTGCATACATTTTCCAGGTCCAATTTGTCCAAGCCAAACATGCAGGCAGAACAGAATAATAAGGGAGGAAGCAGAGTAGAGTGATGAAGATCACAGGTTTCAGAATCCACTAGTCGTGGGCTTGCATACACTCACTATCTGTGTGACTTGGTAAACACCTTTTATTCTCTTTGTTTCCTCACTGGTAAGGTAAACAGAGATCATAAAAGGGATCACAAAAGTACCTTTTTAAAAGGGCTTTTGTGAGGGTCAAATGAGATATCTTTAAACGAGTTTATCACAACATTTTTCACTCAAATTGTTATCATTATTGTCACGATCATCCAGGCCTAAATTTATTATATTTAAACATTTTGGTTATTGGTTTTTCTCTATTCTTAACATTCACCAGTTTCTTCTCTTGAATATTGGAAGAAAATACACTTCTTTCCTACCTTCTTTATACTATCATATAAAATATTTAATCTTGAAGTAGGAGAATTTATTTTATTTTTTAAAGATTTTATTTATTTGACAGAGAGAGACACAGCGAGAGAGGGAACACAAGCAGGGGGAGTGGGAGAGGGAGAAGCAGGCTTCCCGCCGAGCAGGGAGCCCGATGCAGGGCTCGATCCCAGGACCCTGGGATCATGACCTGAGCCAAAGGCAGACACTTAACGAC
>NW_027965349.1:0-209 GCF_054177405.1 Leptonychotes weddellii
CAGTAGTAGCCTACTCTGGGAACCCTGATGGGAAATCCATTCCATTTTCATGTTAAACCACTAGTCTGGCCTGTTGCAAATGACTAAAAGATTCTACAGTCATGAGTTTTCAACGAAGTGATTTGGAAATTACCTTTTCAGATTTAGAAGATGAGGAAAAAAACTTGAGCAAGAATTGCAAAGGGACTGAAATACCAATTGGAAGCATA
>NW_027965350.1:0-209 GCF_054177405.1 Leptonychotes weddellii
TAAGACAAGCCTTAAGGGAAAAGCACTTCCTACATTTCCTGTATTTGAATAAAAACATTTGGAGTCCAGTATACCAATCAGTCTTTTCCCATTAAAAAAAAAAAATGATTACACAGGTAACACCTCTAGGCTGTGCCTCCTGGAGTGATGCTTCAGTCCCAGAGTAGTAAACTCATATTTTAATATATATATGTGTATATATATATACA
>NW_027965351.1:0-209 GCF_054177405.1 Leptonychotes weddellii
ATTGTTAAAATGTCTATACTACCCAAAGCAATCTACACATTCAGTGCAATCCCTATCAAAATACCATTAACATTTTCCACAGAGCTGAGACAAACAATCCTAAAATTTGTATGGAACCAGAAAAGACCCCAAATAGTCAAAGGAATGTTGAGAAAGAAATGCAAAGTTGGAGGCACCACAATCCCGGGCTTCAAGCTGTATTACAAAGC
>NW_027965352.1:0-209 GCF_054177405.1 Leptonychotes weddellii
TTGTGATCCCAGGGTCATGGGATCAAGCCCCGCATTGGACTCCCTGCTCAGCGGGAAGCCTGCTTCTCCCTCTCCTCCCCTGCTCTTGCCCTCTCTCGCTATCTCTGTCTCTCTCTCAAATAAATAAATAAAATCTTTAAAAAAAAAAGAATATACAATTTTATTTTTCAAGTTTGTTCTAAAAAGTACCTTACTTTTTAAATTTTTGA
>NW_027965353.1:0-209 GCF_054177405.1 Leptonychotes weddellii
TCCGCTGCCGGGCCGGACCGCGTGGGCAAGGAGGCTGAGCCGCTTCTCCAGCTTCAGGGCTTCCAGGGCCTCCTGGGCCACCCGCTCCTCCACGGTGGCAGGTCCCCCAGGGCTCGGGTCTGCCGCAGAGAAGAGAATCAGCAGAGACGCGGCCTCGGTCCCCGCCCCGGACCCTCGCTGCAGGGGACCTGCCGCCCGGGACGCACCGG
>NW_027965354.1:0-209 GCF_054177405.1 Leptonychotes weddellii
CTTTCAATACTTACCCTGAATGTAAATGGGCCAAATGTCCCAATCAAAAGACGCAGGGTATCAGATTGGATAAAAAAGCAAGACCCATTGATATGCTGTCTGTAAGAGAATCAGTTTAGACCCAAGGATACCGCCAGATTAAAAGTGAGGGAGTGGAAAACCATTTATCACGCTAATGGACATCAAAAGAAAGCTGGGGTAGCAATCCT
>NW_027965355.1:0-209 GCF_054177405.1 Leptonychotes weddellii
CACAACTGCGTATTCTGGAATGGCGTGTTTTATAGGAGCAGAGGGTCCAGAGCTTGGTCTTCCAAATCCCACTCTTACCTGGTGTTTCCAACCCCATGCTGTTCAGTACCTTCGAGTTGTTGTCACCAGAGGGATGGGGTAGGGATGAGGCTGAAGTCACTCTTGAGTTATGTCAGGAGGGAACTCAAGTGGGCTCCTCTCCCATGAGA
>NW_027965356.1:0-209 GCF_054177405.1 Leptonychotes weddellii
GCTCTTCAGCCAGACACATTCGAGACTCCCTGTCCTTGCGTCTGTCCTTCACTCCTGTTTCAGGGGCTGTTTTGGACCTTGTTACGCAGAATTGCTGAAGTAGGACCTTCCCGGATGCCCTTCGCGCAGCTCCCCCGAGTCAGCTGGGGCATGAACCACGGTGCGGGCCCCGCGCCACCCCCCGTCATGCCGTCTCCTCGGTGCCGGCT
>NW_027965357.1:0-209 GCF_054177405.1 Leptonychotes weddellii
TGTCAGGGAAGGACTCTCTGGGAGGGGACGGCTGAAGGCTGCGATTAAGCGGCTATGCAAAGATAGGACAGTAGAGCATTCTAGGCAGAGGGATCAGCAAGTGCAAAAGGTCCTGAGGTGCAAGAAACTTGGCTTGTTCACGCTGTGAATTGTGCAAGACTGTTGAATCTCAGATCTGTACCTCTGAAACAAATAATGCCATATATGTT
>NW_027965358.1:0-209 GCF_054177405.1 Leptonychotes weddellii
AGAGATTGGAGGAGGCATTCCCGAAATTCTAGCGATCCCTTCGGGGAAGCTTCCTCCCCGGGCAGCTCCCGGAGCTCCTGTTTGCAAAGCAGACCCCTGGGGGCCGTGTCTGTGTGTGACCTGAAGGCGGACAGGGTGGGGGTGGGGGGGGCGTCTAGGGGAATCCTGTTGATTCCCTAGGATGGTCTTTGTCCCAACCCCTTGCCCTG
>NW_027965359.1:0-1154 GCF_054177405.1 Leptonychotes weddellii
CCGAGTCAGAGCAGAAGAGACTGTTTCCAACCCTCTGCCTCAGAGCAGAGAGACCGCAGTCTGTTCTTCAGTGAGCTCTCCAGGCCACACTGTCTCTGTCTCTGTCCGTGCTGCTATAAACAGCAGTGTCCTGGGTTGTGCGCCCCTCCACAGCGCTCCCAGTCCTGCCTCCAGGTCAGAGCACGTCTCTGCCCTTTGTGCTTCTAAAACCGCCAGCCGCTCCCAGTTCGTGCAGGCGCGACCCCGCCGCTCCGGGATTCCGCCCCAGGGGCTGCCCTAAAGTCCTTTCTCCACCGCTACCAGTCTACGAGTCTGTGCCCGTCCGCAGCGCACGAGGCTGTCTCTCACCGGCGGTGTAGGATCCCCACGGCCAGGCTCCCTCCTGCTGCTGTTTATCCTCCGATACCTGCCCGCAGGATCACGGCTCTCCGCTTCGTACCTCAAAACCAACCGCCTGCGATATTCTGTTTGTAGAGATCCAGATCTTCTTACGTCTCAGGCTGGTTTCATGGGTGCTCAGAGTGGTCTGGTAGATATCCAGCTCAATTCCGGGGACCAGTTGAAATAAGGTCCCCTACTCCTCCGACATCTTTCCTTCCTCGAAAAAAAAATTTTTTTTAACTATAAACAGTTTTCAGGAGACAGAAAAGTAGAGAAAATAGTATAATAAACTGCCTGGTAACCCACTACCCAGAAGAGGCCGTTCTAGCATTTATTGAGCACCTGTGCAAATCATTGTACAAAATGTTTCCAGAACATTGTTTTCACTTAATCCTCTCAACAACTTTGTAAAATAAATGTTTTACTTAAGAATAAGATAAATATTATACTCTGTGTATGGAGAACATTGAGACTCAGGTTTGGTAAAAAAGAGATTGTTCAAGGTTATACAATTGGCATAGCTGGGATTATTTTCTCCATTTTGAAATTTAACTTTATTTTTTTAATTTATCTTTTTTGAAATTTATTTTTAAAATAAACTCTACCCCCATCATGGGGCTCAAACTCACAACCCCAAGATCAAGAGTCGAATGCTCTACCAGCTTAGCCAAACACCTCCCAATATTTTTTTGTATTCCATTATCACTCTTCCCCCACTCTTTTTGCTATGATTGTGCTGCAATTACATCTTTACACATTTTAAGTCCATCAAC
>NW_027965360.1:0-209 GCF_054177405.1 Leptonychotes weddellii
CTTTTTTTGAAAAATATTTATTAGGTTATTTGCTCATTTTTAAATTGGGTGGCTTTTCTGCCATTGAATTTATGTGGTTTGCATATTAACTCCCTTTCAGATACATGGTTTGTATATCTTTTTTCCCATTCTGTAGGTTGTCTTTTTGCTTTGTTGATGGTTTCCTCGGATGTGCAGAAGCTTTTTAGTTTGATGTAGTCCTACTTGTT
>NW_027965361.1:0-209 GCF_054177405.1 Leptonychotes weddellii
TATCACAATAAAAAAAAAATTAGTTAATTTAAAAAAAAATCCTCTTAAAAAATTCTGTTAAAACAATGTCCACAATAGCCAAACTATGGAAAGAGCCAAGATGTCCATTGACAGATGAATGGATAAAGAAGATGTGGTACATATATATAATGGAATATTATGCAGCCATCAAAAGGAATGAAATCTTGCCATTTGCAACGACGTGGATG
>NW_027965362.1:0-209 GCF_054177405.1 Leptonychotes weddellii
TTTTTTTTTTAAAGATTTTATTTATTTATTTGAGAGAGAGAGAATGAGAGAGAGAGAACACCTGAGAGGGGATAGGGTCTGAGGACGAAGCAGACTCCCTGCCGAGCAGGAAGCCCGATGCGGGACTCGATCCAGGGACTCCAGGATCATGACCTGAGCCGAAGGCAGTCGCTTAACCAACTGAGCCACCCAGGCGCCCAAAATTTAAA
>NW_027965363.1:0-209 GCF_054177405.1 Leptonychotes weddellii
GCAGAGATTGTTGTTATTATTGAATTTTTTTTCTTTTTAAGCCTTTTCTATGTTTTGAAAGTGGTCATAATGAACATTTATGTCTTTGGTAATGATAACCCAATAAAACAATTTTATAATATTATTTGAAAAATATAATGTATTAACAATGTTCTTAAAACAGTTTTTACTAAATTTTTAGTTGTGGTTTTACTAAGCACCAGAAATGT
>NW_027965364.1:0-209 GCF_054177405.1 Leptonychotes weddellii
TTTATATGTGTAATGACTGGTAAATGAATCAATGTCTCCACAGGGAAATTTTCTCTCGGTGTGCTGCAGTGCTTGTCTTCGACATTGTCAACCAACCCTCTGGGCACAGAAATCAATGACATCCAAAATATCGTCACCAGCAACAAGCATAAGTACAAGTAACAAGCGGGCTAGCCATCTGCCAGGCTTTGTGCTAAGCGTTGCACAGG
>NW_027965365.1:0-209 GCF_054177405.1 Leptonychotes weddellii
CTGCATTTACGAAAAGAAGCTGGCGTGCTAGCCCACATATCTGTATATTCCATTATTACCGTATTTCACAGATTCTAACACCGGCCGTTTTCGTTCACAGGTTAACATCTTTGAAACTGGAATATGGCTTATAATCAATGACATTCCCCCATGGTGAATAAAATAATGATGCCACGTGGAGCGCATCTAAGAGAGTTTCAGTGGGATGA
>NW_027965366.1:0-209 GCF_054177405.1 Leptonychotes weddellii
GGTTGTCAGGCCAAATTTGACTGATTTTAAAGCCCAAACCTGATTCTCTGGGCAGCCTTTCTGGCCACAGCTGCTGGGAGGGAAAAGGCAGATGCACCCTTCTCCCACAGAAGGGACAGCCCCGAAGAACTCCTCAGGAACTGGGAAGGTGTCCTCTGTGACGCATGCAGCAGCCTGGGGCTCGCCAGTTGGGGGGGGGTGCAGGGACT
>NW_027965367.1:0-209 GCF_054177405.1 Leptonychotes weddellii
TTTCCCTGATGCCGAGCGATGTTGAGTACTTTTTCATGTGTCTGTTGGCCATTTGGATGTCTTCTTTGGAAAAATGTCTGTACATGTCTTCTGCCCATTTCTTGATTAGATCATCTGTTCTTTGGGTGTTGAGTTTAATAAGTTCTTTGTAGATTTTGGATACTAGCCCTTTATCTGATATGTCATTTGCAAATATCTTATCCCATTCT
>NW_027965368.1:0-209 GCF_054177405.1 Leptonychotes weddellii
GGGAGGGGGTGGGGGGATGGGTTAGCCTGGTGATGGGTATTAAAGAGGGCGCATACTGCACGGAGCACTGGGTGTTATATGCAAACAATGAATCATGGAACACTACATCAAAAACTAAGGATGTAATGTGTGGTGATTAACATAACATAATAAAAAAAGAAAAAAAATTATAGAGCTGAAATACCTTCTTCTTCCCTTAACACAAGCTT
>NW_027965369.1:0-209 GCF_054177405.1 Leptonychotes weddellii
ATGATCAGGAGGCTGTATCAAGGCATTTGACTGTCCAACTAGTATTTTAATTTCAACATGTCCAAAACCGAAGTTATTATCTTTTTACTCTCCTCCAGGACTTCCCCATAGCAGCAACCTATCCCTCCTATACTTTCCTTCTCTTGGAGACAAAATGACCATTCTTGAGTAACCCAAGCCAGAAATGTAGGAGTCATTCCAGATCCTTT
>NW_027965370.1:0-1154 GCF_054177405.1 Leptonychotes weddellii
CAGAGACACAGCGAGAGAGGGAACATAAGCAGGGGGAGTGGGAGAGGGAGAAGCAGACTCTCCGCTGAGCAGGGAGCCCGATGCGGGGCTCGATCCCAGGACCCCGGGATCCCGGGATCATGACCTGAGCCGAAGGCAGACGCTTAACGACTGAGCCATCCAGGCGCCCCTGGCTGGAAGCTTTAAATGCTAGGATGTGACTGATCATTTTCCCCCTTTACTGCTAAAGAAACCAGGGAAACCTACATTAAGATGAAACTTCCACCTATCAAGGTTCTTGAATGACTACAATGAGCAGAAATAAATCTTTTTTGAAAGCCATGAAATTTCAGTAGTTGGGACCACAGCATAAGCTAGTCTGCTCTGACTGACACAGAAGGGCATTCTGGGCAGGGAATTTTATTGACAAAGGCTCAGAGATCTCGAAGAGCTTTGATCTGAAAAGTGCACATGGTTAGTAACACCAGAGTAGGTGTCAGGGTGGGTGGAGATTGGGTGATGCTTCACATCTCTTGGGTCTCAGGATCGTAAAACTTGGTTGATTGAAGTAAAAGGCTCACCAGGTGAGCTCTTGAGTTTCCTTTCTAACTGAAGACTTTGATTTTACCACATGGAATGCAGTTAATGATGGTTCCCTCTGGGAACACCTTTTGCCAAAATCCTGTACGTGGTTGGATTTCTTGTTCTAGAGAGGTGCGGCTTTTTGGTTGGGTGTTTATTTTGTTTATCTTCAGTAGGTAGTTGCTTGATTGCAGTAAACACTTCAGCTGTAATCCCAAGATCCTGTACAGTGCCTAGCATTGTAGAAATGTCTGAACAAAAGAAAACACCCAGCCTCTTCATGGGACCTATCTTGGGAACCTCCTCTGATTCTTTTGTCCTCCTCGGTCTCCCAGTCCACCTAAGTCATGCCTATGGCCAGTTCCCCTTTGGCCTCACTGCTTGAGGGCAGCCAACCCCCGAGCCTTTGCCGCTTCCATGCACTGAAGCCCATGCTGCCGGGCTGCCAGAGTACCTGCTGAAAATGCAAAGTCCACTCAAGTCCATCTGGGAGACAGTCTTTTACTGATGGCTGATAAGGAGCCAGCAGACAAATTCTCTTTCTCCAATGAACTATTGCAAAGGATAGCCTGGATGGAGGTGTCCCACATGGC
>NW_027965371.1:0-209 GCF_054177405.1 Leptonychotes weddellii
GGACATCTGCGAATGGATAACCTTATCTAAGATGGTTAAAAGTTCTCCACTGTGGTCACTGTAATTCAAGATTATCTTTGGTAAGGTTAACCTTGTTCAGCCTTAAAACAAAATTTTATTCACCCGATGTCTCATACTGGACCCGGGCCAGCTTACGTCTGATCCAGTCTGGTTTCCGAGTCAGAACCACTCTGTTCCCGGACAGGTCT
>NW_027965372.1:0-209 GCF_054177405.1 Leptonychotes weddellii
AATACACTCGAAGTTAAAACTAATCTATGCTGGATAAAATATGCACTGAGGAATGACTGGGTAGAAACAGGAGGAAACTTACTGTGGTGATGCTTATTATTAACATCTTGAAAAGATTAAGGGAATGAATTTCTCAAAACACCATGAATGCACACATAAGATTTGTGAATGTTGTTATATGTAATTGTTTCATGGAAAGAGAAAAATGT
>NW_027965373.1:0-209 GCF_054177405.1 Leptonychotes weddellii
AAGCATACTCTTACCATACGATCCAGCCATCATGATCTTTGGTATTTACCCAAAGGAGATAAAAACTTAGGTCCACACAAAAACTTGCATATGAATGTTTATAGCAGCTTTGTACATAACCGCCAAAACGTGGAAGCAACCAAGATGTCCTTCAGCAGGTGAATCGATCCATAAACTGTGGTCCATCCGGACAATGGGGTATGATTCAG
>NW_027965374.1:0-209 GCF_054177405.1 Leptonychotes weddellii
AAAAAAAGCAAAAAATAAAATAGTACAGCAAGGGCTATATAGTAAAATATATATTCTTCTCCCTAAAGAGAAAGAATTTCAGCCAGTTCAGAGTGGATGGCTGCATGGCCAGGGTCTCACGTTGCTCCCAACAGAGGGAGGCAGGGGTGAGGGGTGGGGGTGGTTGCAGCACTACCACAGAGAAAAGAAAGCAAAACGAAGATGCAGAG
>NW_027965375.1:0-209 GCF_054177405.1 Leptonychotes weddellii
TTTCTTCAACCTCCTGTTGAGTTTGTAGGTGTTCAGAATGGTTTGATCCCTATCCAGCTGAATTCCTGAGAGGAGACGAAATCCAGGTCTCCTACTCCTCCGCCATCTTGCTCCGCCCCCTATCTTAAATTTTTTTAATGTAATACATGCTTGTAGTAAAAAAAAATTCCAGGGGTGCCTGGGTGGCTCAGTCAGTTAAGTATCTGCCT
>NW_027965376.1:0-209 GCF_054177405.1 Leptonychotes weddellii
CACAAAAGTTCACTTAAACTTTGTTCAAAATTTCCTTCTCAAGTGTAAGCTTTATTTTTTAAAAGATTTTATTTATTTATTTGAGCAGAGAGAGACACAGCAAGAGAAGGAATACAAGCAGAGGAAGTGGGAGAGGGAGAAGCAGGCTTCCCGCCAAGCAGGGAGCCCGATGCGGGGCTCGATCCCAGAACCCTGGGACTATGACCTGA
>NW_027965377.1:0-209 GCF_054177405.1 Leptonychotes weddellii
GAAAAACAAATTAGAAATTTGGAGAGGTTAAAACAAATCCTTCAAGGAGAGACACTGGGACACAGAGACATTTTCAGACAGAGCACAGAGACCAGACCCCAAACCTGGCCAGGCTGGTTTACTCGGGCCTCACGACCTTGCCACGCAGAGTCCACCGGCCGCACTGCACGGTTCCTGCAGCCCCCAAATCACACCCACCATGTAACCAC
>NW_027965378.1:0-209 GCF_054177405.1 Leptonychotes weddellii
ATGACCTGAGCCGAAGGCAGCTGCTTAACCAACTGAGCCACCCAGGTGCCCCTCTTTACTCTTTCTTATGGTCTTGCTTTTCCACTCAGAGAATCCCCTTTAACATTTCTTATAGGGCTGATTCAGTAGTCCTGAATTTCTTTAACTTTTGTTTGTCAGGGAAACTCCTTATTGCTCCTTCTATTCCTTCTTTATCCTTTTCCAGCCTT
>NW_027965379.1:0-209 GCF_054177405.1 Leptonychotes weddellii
CAAGGCAGTTGTTTGTCATGTCACATCAGCTGCTTTCAGTAGTCTTGAGATTCAGTATTGATAGAAGATACAACACAGGAGAAGATTTTAATGCAGAGGAGTCTAGAACTGAGATGAGATATGGAAGACCAAAAGTAGATATTCTGCTTCCAGATAGAATGGCAAATTATGTCTCTAGTCGATAAAGATCTCTTTCAGTCAAGGATGCT
>NW_027965380.1:0-209 GCF_054177405.1 Leptonychotes weddellii
CTATTGTTTCAGGGCGCCTGGGTGGCTCAGTTGGTTAAGCGACTGCCTTCGGCTCAGGTCATGATCCCGGAGTCCTGGGATCGAGTCCCACATCGGGCTCCCGGCTCAGCGGGGAGCCTGCTTCTCCCTCTGACCCTCCCCACTCTCATGTGCTCTCTCTCTCTCATTCTCTCTGTCTCAAATAAATAAATAAAATCTTTAAAAAAAAA
>NW_027965381.1:0-1154 GCF_054177405.1 Leptonychotes weddellii
TTTGCTTTGCAGAATTTTGGAGCTCTGAAGAGGAAACTAGTAAGTCCCATCATTATTTTGAATTGAATTAAAGTCTTTATATAACATGGAATCGGTTTCAGGAATATAGCAAGATCTGCCTTTCCAATAAATGCTTCACATGCTGAGGTACTCATTTCCAAAATGGCATTAACCACCACATTTGATAAAATGGATCTACTACCAAAGCTTCTCTAGCCAGTCATGGAGATGGCGGGGTTTATGTTGAATAACCCCCTAATAGCTGACAGTAATGAGGCCAGAACAAATGTTTGATCAACCAAGTGTGCAAGCAATACTTACTCTCATGTTGTTAACAAAATTACATAGCACATATGGTCTCTGCCTACAGAATTTTTTTTTTCTAGTCTTGATGTTGTAACTTGACAATCCTGTTACTTCAAGTACCATTCATCAAACTTAAGAGTTTTTGGTAGCTTGATATAAATCATTAAAATATAAGAAAGTGCCCAATTTTGAAGCACTTCATCCACTATATTCAAAATTGAGTATCTGTCATTTCTCTGATCATTCCCTCCCACAGGGTACTGGAAAAAAGTAGTAAGGTTTAAAGTCCCAAGCATCTTAAGATTTAGGTTACCAACCTCTAAGTATAATATTTCATCCTCTGCCAATATTCTGCCCTTTTACTATACCAATAAAATGATCTTTGCTAGTTACTAAAGATGAATTTTAGGAGCTCCAGTGACTTGAATGAGAAATTATGACCAAGGAACATCGTAATTAGCACAATCTTTAGAGTTATCACATTAGTAATGGACTAATATAAATGGTTAAGAATCCAAGCTCTAAAACCTGATTGCCTGGGTTGGAATCTTGCTTTTATTACTTACTTTTTGTATAACATTGAAAAGTTAATTAAACTCTCTGTACCTTATTTTTCTTATCTATAAGATAGGGATAATAATAGCACCTATCTAATACTATGAAGGATATTTGAGTTAATATGTGTAAAACTCTTAGAATATGTAATACATAGTAGGCTCTCAATAACTGCTTTATTTTTTATTATCATTATTATTTCTATGCAATAATATTTCACCTTATTGATTATATTTTCTTAGTAGTAAAAGGAGAGTAGTTTGACTACAAATATTATTTAAAATGAAAAAAAA
>NW_027965382.1:0-209 GCF_054177405.1 Leptonychotes weddellii
ACTTATTTCACTCAACATAATACCCTCCAGTTCCATCCACGTCGTTGCAAATGGCAAGATCTCATTCCTTTTGATGGCTGCATAATATTCCATTGTATATATATACCACCTCTTCTTTATCCATTCATCTGTCAATGGACAAGCCAGGATTGAATTTTATTTCATTTTAATATAAATGGTTGGAACCAATAAAAACTGTTCATCATTTT
>NW_027965383.1:0-209 GCF_054177405.1 Leptonychotes weddellii
CCCATCCCTCCCCCCCCCCAACTCCAGCAACCCTCAGTTTGTTTCCTGAGATTAAGTCACTTTTGAATCTTAAGTCTTTATAATAGTAAGGCTGACTTTGTGCTATGAAATTATAATTTATCTGACTCATTATCAGTAGCAGTTAACACAGTTCATGAAACTTCTTTCTACCTGTGTTTCACTTCATTTTTCTCTTGATACTCTTTTTC
>NW_027965384.1:0-209 GCF_054177405.1 Leptonychotes weddellii
TCCCGCATCAGGCTCCCTGCTCGGCAGGGAGCCTGCTTCTCCCTCTGACCCTCCCCCCTCTCATGTGCTCTCTCTCTCTCATTCTCTCTGTCTCAAATAAATAAATAAAATCTTTAAAAAAAAAAAAGATAAAATGATAGATTGCCTATTTGTTAAATTAAGGAGGTTCAAAGAGTGCCATTTTGTTAAAAAAAAAAAAATGCCCTTTT
>NW_027965385.1:0-209 GCF_054177405.1 Leptonychotes weddellii
TACGGCTCTGGGGGGGTGGGTGCGGGGGAGCCCCAGGGGCGGGGGCTGCTCTCTCCTCTCATCACCCAGTCAAAGCCCCAGGCCCACTCCCAGGCCTCAGTTGCCTTGGTAAAGTAAGTCACCGAAGGCACCAGTGGGCCCGCTGCTTTGTCATTGTCCCCCAGCTGCCCAGCCACCTCGCGGCTCGGCGGGGCTGGGCGTGGGGTGGC
>NW_027965386.1:0-209 GCF_054177405.1 Leptonychotes weddellii
CTTTATTAAAAGATATAACTCTTATTTATAATCGATGCAGTGCATAAAAATAAGCAAGGCAGAGACATTTGGAGGAATTCCATTTATTGTGGATGCATTTTCACAATATATGTTTATTGCAGCGATCAATTATCAGTGAAAATATCAAGTGTTTATAAAACTTTTAGGAATGGCAGATTCACAGAACATGCTAGTCACCTTGCAGTCTT
>NW_027965387.1:0-209 GCF_054177405.1 Leptonychotes weddellii
TCCGCTGCCCGGCCGGACCGCGTGGGCAAGGAGGCTGAGCCGCTTCTCCAGCTTCAGGGCTTCCAGGGCCTCCTGGGCCACCCGCTCCTCCACGGTGGCAGGTCCCCCGGGGCTCGGGTCTGCCGCAGAGAAGAGAATCAGCAGAGACGCGGCCTCGGTCCCCGCCCCGGACCCTCGCTGCAGGGGACCTGCCGCCCGGACGCACCGGT
>NW_027965388.1:0-209 GCF_054177405.1 Leptonychotes weddellii
GTGTCCCCCACAGTAACATGGGGTTGTGGTCCTTACCGCCCAGGATGCCTGACCGCAGTAACGAGGGAATGCTCGGAAAGCACCTGGTGCAACGCTTAGCACGTAGCAGATACTCCACAGAACAGGAAACTACATCAGCCTGATTCTGGTCCTCCAGAGGCTTCCACACCAAGGCAGATGACCTTTACAATTTCAGTGTATGCTAACCA
>NW_027965389.1:0-209 GCF_054177405.1 Leptonychotes weddellii
TTTTTTTTTGAATTCCACATATGAGTGAAATCATAATGTATTTGTCTTTCTCTGACTGACTTATTTCACTTAGGATTATACCTTCTAGATCCATGCATGTTGTTCCAAATGGCAAGATTTCATTCTTTTTTGTGGCTGAGTGATAGTCCACTGTATGTATATATACCACTTCTTCTTTATCTGTTTACCTCTTGATGGATACTTGGGCT
>NW_027965390.1:0-209 GCF_054177405.1 Leptonychotes weddellii
ATCCAGTGTAAAGCTGGGCAAACCACGCAGCACTGTCTGCAGGGAGAGGCGTCCTCGTCTGCTGCCCACGTGCTCCACTGGAAACGCCATGAAACAAACCTGGACCTGCTCCCAATACCCCGGAAGTAGAACTCATCACTCCCAGACCGGTAAGACCATTTGACTGATTCCCAAGGGACAATCCGATCTCCCCCACCCCCGCTCTGTAT
>NW_027965391.1:0-209 GCF_054177405.1 Leptonychotes weddellii
TCGTTAAGCATCTGCCTTCGGCTCAGGTCATGATCCCAGGGTCCTGGGATTGAGCCCTGCATCGGGCTCCCTGCTCGGTGGGAAGCCTGCTTCTCCCTTTCTCACTCCCCTTGCTTGTGTTCCTTCTCTCGCTGTGTCTGTCAAATAAATAAATAAAATCTTAAAAAAAAAGTCCCCTCCTATTATTGTAGTACTATCAGTATATCCCT
>NW_027965392.1:0-1154 GCF_054177405.1 Leptonychotes weddellii
GTAGATGTATTGATCACTGAACTCAGATATTCCTAATTCTCAATCCTAAATCTTAGGGGCTTTTAAAATTTTTATTTTAGACTATTTTAAACATCTAATTACTCATAATTTATATGTTTAAGTCTACTGATAAATCTCTGGAACTTTTGCACTTGTGTGACAGTATCTGCTTGACATATTGAGAAAAACTTCAGCCTAAGAGCATGAATTTATCTTTCCACAAACTTTCTTTGATATTTTTTTGAAAATAAAACCAATGAGAATTGACTTAATCACCATTTCTAATGACCAAAGGTTATAAATCATTTTATTCACTTATCTGAATATTTAAAACATGAAAAAGGATGATAGAATAATTTTTCTGTGTTTAAAAAAAATAATAACAGTAAAAGTTAGGTATTTTGTTAAAAATTCTGAGTGTTTTAATAACTGTCTTATCATTTTTTCATTTTCACTAATAGAGGAGTTATTAACATATATAAAACTTATCTACAATTTATTATTACATCTCTAGGGTCTAGAACACCCTTTGATTTTTATAAAAGGTGCTCAAAATATTTGATGAATGAATAAATGGATGAATAAATGAAAGACCCACAGTTGTCTGATATAATCAATAACATGATACTGAGAAGCATTTTCCCCATTTCCAATATAAAAAAAAAATGGACATAGAGTAATCTCTGTATTGGACATTCTTTGGGAAAGCATCATACAAGGGAGACCACTGAGAGAGTTTGAGCAATGAGAGTCATTGTAGAGACACTTTTTAATTTCAGGCTCTCCAAGAAATTTAACATATCACCTTCATTATCAAAAAATAATAGGATATCTGTCATTAAGGACTGTTTCAGAACTCTGAAAAAGTGGTTTCTGTACAACATAGGTCCTCTATTGCCAAAGAAACCTGCTAATCAATATCCTTCAGGATAATTTTTGGAAACTTGATTTGACGATACTAGAGATGACTGCTACAATTTTTAAATTTATTAAAAGTGGGTGATAATAAGTGACAGGGCAAGTTAATATCAGTTTGAAATTATCTGAATGAGGATAATTAAAAATATTCAAATAAGAATTCCAATTACTGATATGCAATATTAATAAAAATATCTAACACCGGAAATTTTTAAACTAATTTTCAATCAAATGAA
>NW_027965393.1:0-209 GCF_054177405.1 Leptonychotes weddellii
CAGATGCCCAGTGACTGGGGGCTGGAGGGATGGAAGCCATGGGTGCAGGTGATTTTCCACCAAGTTTGGCTGTGAAGAACAGGGGAGGGTTCTAGGAAGGACAACCTCTGAGAGGGAAAATGGGCATGGGGTGAGAGAGGCCACTAGAGGGGAGGAGGGAGGTTAGCATGAGTGAGGATGCCAGGCTGCAGGGTGCAGAAGAAGACCAT
>NW_027965394.1:0-209 GCF_054177405.1 Leptonychotes weddellii
CAGATGCCCGGTGACTGGGGGCTGGAGGGATGGAAGCCATGGGTGCAGGTGATTTTCCACCAAGTTTGGCTGTGAAGAACAGGGGAGGGTTCTAGGAAGGACAACGTCTGAGAGGGAAAATGGGCATGGGGTGAGAGAGGCCACTAGAGGGGAGGAGGGAGGTTAGCATGAGTGAGGATGCCAGGCTGCAGGGTGCAGAGGAAGACCAT
>NW_027965395.1:0-209 GCF_054177405.1 Leptonychotes weddellii
TGATGTATTGTATGGTGACTAACATAACATAATAAAATAAAATAAAATAAAATAAAATAAATATAAGAGAAATTCTGGAAACTCATAAATATGTGGACATTAAACAACACACTCCTTAACCAATTAATGTTTCGCAGGGGCTAGTGGGAATAGAGAGTGACTGCTAATGGGCATGGGATTTCTTTTTTGGCTGATGAAACTATTCTAAA
>NW_027965396.1:0-209 GCF_054177405.1 Leptonychotes weddellii
GCACAAACAATGAATCATGGAACACTTCATCTAGAACTAATGATGTAATGTATGGGGATTAACATAAGAATAAAAAAAAAAAAGAAAAAAGAAAGAAAAGTCATCCCTGAAATGCACAGTGAAGGGTTTTAGAAAGAATTGGTTTGCCTGCAGAGACAAGGGAGCAATGCAATTTAGTCCCTGTGTAAAAAGTGTCAGCCAGAGGGAAT
>NW_027965397.1:0-209 GCF_054177405.1 Leptonychotes weddellii
GCTCTCGCTATCTCTCTCTCTGTCAAATAAATAAATAAAATCTTTAAAAAAGAAAAAAAAAATCAACGTCCTGAAATCCAAGGGAAGATAGTCTGTTCAAGATTAGGGAAATGAAAGCAATATAGTTAAATCCAGTACAAAATCCTGGATTAGAAAAATGAAAAATAAGAGCACAAAGATGATATGGGAACAATCAGATACTTAATTCG
>NW_027965398.1:0-209 GCF_054177405.1 Leptonychotes weddellii
AAAAAAAGCAAAAAATAAAATAGTACAGCAAGGGCTATATAGTAAAATATATATTCTTCTCCCTAAAGAGAAAGAATTTCAGCCAGTTCAGAGTGGATGGCTGCATGGCCAGGGTCTCACGTTGCTCCCAACAGAGGGAGGCAGGGGTGAGGGGTGGGGGTGGTTGCAGCACTACCACAGAGAAAAGAAAGCAAAACGAGGATGCAGAG
>NW_027965399.1:0-209 GCF_054177405.1 Leptonychotes weddellii
GGGCACGTTATGCATGGAGCACTGGGTGTTGTGCACGAACAATGAATCATGGAACACTTCATCTAGAACTAATGATGTAATGTATGGGGATTAACATAAGAATAAAAAAAAAAAAAAGACAGACAAGGAAATACCACTGTTAAAATGTGAACAGCCTTAAAGATAAATACTAAATGCAAATACATATAAAAACTATATCAACAGAGAAG
>NW_027965400.1:0-209 GCF_054177405.1 Leptonychotes weddellii
TGGGTATTTACCCTAAAGATACAAATGTAGGGATCTGAAGGGGTAATGTGCACCCTGATGTTTATAGCAGCAATATCCACAATAGCCAAGCTATGGAAAGAGCCAAGATGTCCATCAACAGATGAATGGATAAAGAAGATGTGGTATATATATACAATGGAATATTATGCAGCCATCAAAAGGAATGAAATCTTGCCATATGCAACGAC
>NW_027965401.1:0-209 GCF_054177405.1 Leptonychotes weddellii
ATGACCTGAGCCGAAGGCAGCTGCTTAACCAACTGAGCCACCCAGGTGCCCCTCTTTACTCTTTCTTATGGTCTTGCTTTTCCACTCAGAGAATCCCCTTTAACATTTCTTATAGGGCTGATTCAGTAGTCCTGAATTTCTTTAACTTTTGTTTGTCAGGGAAACTCCTTATTGCTCCTTCTATTCCTTCTTTATCCTTCTTCCAGCCT
>NW_027965402.1:0-209 GCF_054177405.1 Leptonychotes weddellii
CTACAGTATTGTTCTGTTGGAGAAACCACATGTCTTGGAATTACTTTGCTGTTTCGGTAGTATTAACTGTTTTCTCGCGCTTGTTCCAGTGATTTCCGGTGAATCTGTGTCAGCGGTTCCTTTTAAATACAAATCAATAAATTCCAAAAAACGTTACCATAAATAATAGTCTTAAAACAAGGCTCAGCATATAGTACTCACTATAACCA
>NW_027965403.1:0-1154 GCF_054177405.1 Leptonychotes weddellii
AAACTTCCTTAGTTTTTAATTTTGCTTTGGTACAAGGTACTCAACCTTGGAAGTAACACTTCCAGATATGCCTAACCATATCTCATCCTGCCAAGATCTAAAAAGAAAGAGGAGTTCTTTCTTATTATAGACGGAAACAATTTGTCAGTTCCCCAGTGGCAGTTTTTACAAAAGTTGAGACTTCAGATGATCTGTTGATGTGGAAAAAACAAAAGGTCATGGTTATTTTAGACTTGTGCCTTTAAAGTTAATCTCAGCAAATAAGCCCCCAAATGAAACCCCAACCCAGAAAGTTTTGTTTTTCAATAAAAGGATGACAAAATATAAAAGTTACTCCCCAATGTGCAAGTCCATGTTATATTAGAATTTTTCAGAACATTAGATAATAGAGTCACATAAAATGAAAGGAAATGTGTTTGGGAGCTAGAAATAAAGAATTCTGAATGAGCAATTAAGGCTTTTGTCCGTGTGACTGGGGACAGCTGCAGGGTTAAAGGCTCATGCTAAGTCACTCAACACTTTCGGAATATGCAGTGTGTGTGTGTGTGTGTGTGTAGTTCTGAAAAATGTAGCAACATCTATGGTATATACTGAATAATCACATATTCTTTTAGGTATAACTTAAGTTGCCTAAGAACCTTATCAAACAGAGTACATTATAAAATCAAGCATTTCTTAGAATGGGCATTATTGTCTGAAAACAATATTATGGAACCTACTTTTAACTAACACATATTGATAATCTTGAAACCCTTTAAGTTAAAGCATACATGTTAAAGGTTTTATAAAATATTATGCTGTCCTAAGAATACAAAATCCTTTAGAGACCTTTTGTAAGGCATCATCTTGCTAAAACAGCAATAGATAAGGATGCTTATAACTGCAAATATCTATGGAGATAAAAGATAAGTTATTGTATGTGTGTTTAAAACCAAATTCTGCCAAGAAAGTATAAAAGCTGAGGCAGGAGAGGTGTATTTTTTATTCTTCCTTCAAAGGTGTGAGCTGGTAGGAAATGGAGAAAGCCAATAAGAAAAATTGATATTCTCCTAATAAACATAGCCCAAAGTCAGCTTTCTTCTTTTCTGCGTTAGCACCGGACTGTGGAAGGCCAGGGAGTAGGAACAAGAAAAGTAACCTTCTCCTGGCAGATG
>NW_027965404.1:0-209 GCF_054177405.1 Leptonychotes weddellii
ATCCCGGGACTCCAGGATCATGACCTGAGCCGCAGGCAGTCGCTTAACCGACTGAGCCACCCAGGCGCCCTCTTTTTCCTCTTCAAAGCCAACCTCCCTCCCTACACAATCTGCTGAAACTGTTTTCCTCACAGTTGATCTCTGAATTGCCAAATCCAGAGAGGCCTCTTCTATCCTTTTCTTTCTTTCTTTCTTTTTATTTTTTATTT
>NW_027965405.1:0-209 GCF_054177405.1 Leptonychotes weddellii
CCCTGGGCCATGTCCTCCTCAGCCCCAAGAAGCCACAGGCACACATGCATGGTAGAAGTGGGGGTTCAGTCTTTGGTTTTAGGACAAGGCCATTTCTATACTGAAATAACCACCCCTTAAAGGCAGGCTTGAAATAGTAATTTTATCCTATGTATCAGGCCCTCCTTGCCTGGAGGTCGGTGGTGAAACAAAATCAAGGACTCTCAGCT
>NW_027965406.1:0-209 GCF_054177405.1 Leptonychotes weddellii
AAATTATTTCCTCTGTGAACTCAGAGAATTTATGTTTGTCTTCAGCACTGAAGAGTTCACGCATTTTTAAAGTTACCTGAAGGAACCAATACAGCCTGTAGCATCTGACATTAAATGTGCCTTTTCCCAGGGCGCCTGGGTGGCTCAGTTGGTTAAGCGACTGCCTTTGGCTCAGGTCATGATCCTGGAGTCCCGGGATTGAGTCCCGC
>NW_027965407.1:0-209 GCF_054177405.1 Leptonychotes weddellii
CTCCCCTGTGTGAGCTCTTATGCAGTAGAGCCCCAGAGATATGTCCTCCTCTCTGTAAACAGTCACCCCTTTGGTGCTCCCAGTGGATGACTTTACATGATCATCTTTCTGCTGGTGTGTCTCGGATGTATAACCCCAGCTCTGACCTCTCCACTGACTACCAGATTCATATGTCCAATTGCCAACTTGAGATCTCCCCCTACATGTCT
>NW_027965408.1:0-209 GCF_054177405.1 Leptonychotes weddellii
AAATCATTTGGGGGAGAATTGACATCTTAACAATATTGAATCTTCTGATCCATGAACACTTTATGTCTCCTCATTTATTTAGGTGTTCTTTAATTTTTCCCAGGAATATTTTATAGTTTTCAGTGTGTAAGCCTTTTACATCTCTTCAGACTTTTCTAAGTATTTTATACTTTTGATGCTATTATAAGTAATATTTTTTAAAATTTCAA
>NW_027965409.1:0-209 GCF_054177405.1 Leptonychotes weddellii
GGCAGAGGGTGAGGGACAAGCAGACTCTGCACTGAGCGGAGCCAATGTGTGGCTGGATCTCATGACCCTGAGATCCTGACCTGAGCAGAAACCAAGAGTGGGTGATCGCTTAACTGACTGAGCCACCCAGGATCCCTGTATGTTGTTTAAATTATCAAGTTTGAGGCAATTTGTTACACAGCAATAAAAAAACTGATACACAGCCTTTG
>NW_027965410.1:0-209 GCF_054177405.1 Leptonychotes weddellii
GAGGCCACCTGGGCCCTTGAAAAAGGAGCTCTTCTCTTCCCAGGATGGGCCAAGACGTCCACAGTTAAGAGGGCTCCGTGATGTGCCATCAAGAGGAAATCCTACGTACGGCATCTTCTGCTCACTTTACTTGGAAATGCATTTATAAATAGACAAGGTGGACCAGACACGCCAGGCTGCGCATTTGACCCCATGCCATCTGACGTCGC
>NW_027965411.1:0-209 GCF_054177405.1 Leptonychotes weddellii
AAGGGGATTTGAGTTTTAAACAATTTTTGTTTTGTGCTTGTCCATACGTTCTAATTTTTGTATAAAGGTGTTTTACTTGTGTAACAAAAGTGTGTGTGTGGGTACCATGACTGTCCGCTGCTCTGGGCTGGGGGTCCCCCACCGGAGAAGTTTCTCCAACATGGCTCCCGCCCTCGGAGGAGAGGCAGAGACAGCTGTTGAAGCATCAG
>NW_027965412.1:0-209 GCF_054177405.1 Leptonychotes weddellii
TGCATCCTTTCCACGGTGCCCACAGTCCCATGCAGAATAAGACATCAGAAAGTTGCCTCCATGTTGCTGCTTCTCAGGCATGTGAATCTTTTTTTTTTTTTTTTATTCTTATGTTAATCCCCATACATTACATCATTAGTTCTAGATGAAGTGTTCCATGATTCATTGTTCGTGCACAACACCCAGTGCTCCATGCAGAACGTGCCCTC
>NW_027965413.1:0-209 GCF_054177405.1 Leptonychotes weddellii
CTTTATTAAAAGATATAACTCTTATTTATAATCGATGCAGTGCATAAAAATAAGCAAGGCAGAGACATTTGGAGGAATTCCATTTATTGTGGATGCATTTTCACAATATATGTTTATTGCAGCGATCAATTATCAGTGAAAATATCAAGTGTTTATAAAACTTTTAGGAATGGCAGATTCACAGAACATGCTAGTCACCCTGCAGTCTT
>NW_027965414.1:0-1153 GCF_054177405.1 Leptonychotes weddellii
TGTGTTCCCTCTCTCGCTGTATCTCTCTCTGTCAAATAAATAAAAAATCTTTAAAAAAATAAATAAATAAGTGAAATCTAACAAGGGAACTGAAGGATGATAACATCATAGCTTTTTGAAGCCATTCAACCGTCTCTATTTGCCTGCACAACCTCTAAGGATTTGGCTGTTACATATTTTTCCCTTCCTCGGGTCAAAGTTAAATGTTGCTCAGCATACTGGGCTTTCTAAACCAAAATTAGTGTTAATATTTCTCAAAATGGTCGGCTTTTTTTTTAAGATTTATTTACTTATTCAAGAGGGAGAGAGAGAGTGTGGGGAGTAGGGGCCTAGGGAGAATGACAAAGGGAATCCCAAGCACACGGAGAGATGAGTCAAGAGTCGAGAGTCAGAAGCTTATTAACCCACTGAGCAACCCAGAAGCCCCGGTCACCTTTCTTTAATTTGAAGAAGAATTCGTCAAACATCCCTCCCCCAAATTACCTTCTCACTTAATGTCAGATTAGAGAAATATTTAAATAAACATATGTGTAATGTGGGAGCAAATCTAGTCACAAGTGACTAGATTACATTCAGCTGACCACCTTAATTTTCCTCTTGTGTAAATAATCTCACATCTCTGTTTAGGGCACTTTACAAGACATTGAAGAAAGATAATTAACTGGGAAATTATACATTTTCATAGGCTAATATATAATGTGATTGACGATTAATGGGTAAATAAGTCATTTATTTTATTCCAGGGTCAACATACTCCGTATTTCTAGGTAACTGGACAGTCACTTTTCTTTTCTTTTTTGAAGATTTTATTTATTTATTTGAGAGAGACAGAGAGAAAGAGAGAGAGCATGAGCTGGGAGGGCGGGGCGGGCAGAGAGAGAGGGAGAAGCAGGCTCCTAGCTGAGCCGGGAACCCAACCTGGGGCTGGATCCTAGGACCTTGAGATCATGAAAGACACTTAACCCACTAAGCCACCCAGGCGCCTCCGTCATTTTTCCTTTTTTAAAAAGAAATGCCAAACTATTAACAGGGTGTGCTGCATTCTATGTGCCATCTGTATTTTATTCATAAAAATGCCTTCGTATCAGCACAGTTACAATAATATTAATAATACTGATATTTACTACATGTCAGTCTCCATTGTAGTTTTTTT
>NW_027965415.1:0-209 GCF_054177405.1 Leptonychotes weddellii
ATGTCTGGGTCAGATTTAATTGGTAGTTTTGCTCAGTATAAAATTATTTTTTCTTTTTCTTTTTTTTAAATTATGTTAATCACCATACATTAAATCATTATGTTAATCACCATACATTATATCATTAGTAGTGTTCCATGATTCATTGTTTGCATATAACACCCAGTGTTCCATTCAGTACGTGCCCTCTTTAATACCCCTCACCAGGC
>NW_027965416.1:0-209 GCF_054177405.1 Leptonychotes weddellii
AGTCGGGGAGGGCGGGTAGGGGGAGGCAGTCTGCTCTGGGTTCACTGTTCTTGGAAGCCATTCTGCCTCTAACCAAATACCCTCTCCCTTTCTGGGACTGGGTTCTTGAAGACAAAGCTGGGAAGAAAGGGGTTTTCATGGCAAGCTGTCCATTCCACCCTACTTTATACCTACCTTCTAGAACATTAAGCATAAAGTCAGCTACCTAC
>NW_027965417.1:0-209 GCF_054177405.1 Leptonychotes weddellii
GTCAGGAAATGACAGATGTTGGCGAGGATGTGGAGAAATTTAGTCAATTTAAATGCAATTATTTTGGGTCCTGTTTATGTATTCCCTAGCTTTGTGACTGGCATCTTCTTCCAATCAGTGGCAAAAGCCAGAAATGTAGGAGTCATCATCTCTAGTATATCTCTACCACCACCACTCCCTAGTTCAAGTGACTATTGTCTGCAGTCTGG
>NW_027965418.1:0-209 GCF_054177405.1 Leptonychotes weddellii
TCCGCTGCCCGGCCGGACCGCGTGGGCAAGGAGGCTGAGCCGCTTCTCCAGCTTCAGGGCTTCCAGGGCCTCCTGGGCCACCCGCTCCTCCACGGTGGCAGGTCCCCCGGGGCTCGGGTCTGCCGCAGAGAAGAGAATCAGCAGAGACGCGGCCTCGGTCCCCGCCCCGGACCCTCGCTGCAGGGGACCTGCCGCCCGGGACGCACCGG
>NW_027965419.1:0-209 GCF_054177405.1 Leptonychotes weddellii
AAATTTGTCTCATACCCCACCTCCAAGCTCCACGAATCCCCTCCTGAGGAGTTCGTGAGCCGTGGGAGGGGAAAGTGGGGTGTCCGTCCCGTAACGTTTGCGGGCTGCACAAGCAGAGCGTCAGTCGCCAAGCACGCCCCCGAAGTTCTAGACGTTCGACAGGAGACCTCGGGCTCGCGGGGTCCGGGGGCGGGGGCGGCGCGGGGCGG
>NW_027965420.1:0-209 GCF_054177405.1 Leptonychotes weddellii
GGTGGGGGATGGGTTAGCCTGGTGATGGGTATTAAAGAGGGCACGTACTGCATGGAGCACTGGGTGTTATATGCAAACAATGAATCATGGAACACTACATCAAAAACTAATGATATAATGTATAGTGATTACCATAACATAATAAAATAAAACAAAAAGAAAAGTAGATATTTTTAACAAAGTAGTTTATCATTTTTTTCTTTTATGGT
>NW_027965421.1:0-209 GCF_054177405.1 Leptonychotes weddellii
AAATTGATTAAAAAAAAAAAAACCTTGGTTACACCAATCAAGGTAAAGAGAGAAAAGTAGTTGCTATTTTCAGAAATGAAAGAAGAGTTATCCTGACAGATCCTACTGATATTAAAACAATAATAAGAGGATAATATAAATAATTTATGCCAATTTGACAATTTAGATAAGATGGATACTTTTCTTTATTTTTTTTTTTTAAAGATTTT
>NW_027965422.1:0-209 GCF_054177405.1 Leptonychotes weddellii
AGATACTAACTTGCAGCAAAAGGATCATCACTTCAAATTAAATGCTGGATGAGAGGAGCACAAGAAATAGTAAACAGGGGGCGCCTGGGTGGCTCAGTTGGTTAAGCGACTGCCTTCGGCTCAGGTCATGATCCTGGAGTCCCGGGATCGAGTCCCGCATCGGGCTCCCTGCTCAGCGGGGAGTCTGCTTCTCCCTCTGACCCTCCCCC
>NW_027965423.1:0-209 GCF_054177405.1 Leptonychotes weddellii
TAAGACAAGCCTTAAGGGAAAAGCACTTCCTACATTTCCTGTATTTGAATAAAAACATTTGGAGTCCAGTATACCAATCAGTCTTTTCCCATTAAAAAAAAAAAATGATTACACAGGTAACACCTCTAGGCTGTGCCTCCTGGAGTGATGCTTCAGTCCCAGAGTAGTAAACTCATATTTTAATATATATATGTGTATACACACACACA
>NW_027965424.1:0-209 GCF_054177405.1 Leptonychotes weddellii
ACCCCCTACGATAGGAATGTTTGTTGGCTTGACATTGTCTAAGAGATCCCTTAATCCTCATTTCTAAAAATTCTTTTCTCTTTTTGCTGTTCAGCTTGTGTGCTATTCCCCTGTCTTCCAGATTGCTGATACATTCTTCTGCATCTTCTAATCTACTGTTGATTCCCTCTAGTGTATTTTTTGTTTCAGTTATTGTATTCGTCAATTCT
>NW_027965425.1:0-1153 GCF_054177405.1 Leptonychotes weddellii
GCATCGGGCTCCCTGCTCGGCAGGGAGTCTGCTTCTCCCTCTGACCCTCCTCCCTCTCATGCTCTCTGTCTCTCATTCTCTCTCTCTCAAATAAAAAAAAAAAATCTTAAAATTTGCCCATTTTAAGTAGGTTGTATGTCTCCTTATTAATGAGTATTCTTGTTCTTATAGATCCAAATCATTTGATAGACATAAGGAATAGTGCAGAAGGCCACAGGGGAAGGGAGGGAAAACTGAATGGGAAGAAATCAGAGAGGGAGACAACCCATGAGAGACTCTGGACTCTGGGAAACAAACTGATAGACATACGTATTATAAATAGTTCCTCTCAGATTGTGGCTTGTATGTTCATTTTTTTGTTGTTAAATTTTCATGTAGTTAAAAAAATCTGATGAGGTCTAACTTATCAATTTGTTTCCAGGATGGTTAATGCTTTCTGTGTCCTCTCAGGTAAATTTTTGCTACCCTAAGATGGACAACATAGTATCTTAGTTGTTCTCCCAGATGCTTCACATGTTTAGTTTTTATGTTTAGGACTCTAATCTCAGCTCAAGATAATTTTTGTGTAGGGTAGGATAGGGGTCAAAGTTTACTTTTACTATGTGATTATATAGTTGTCCCAACACCCTACTAGGTATTTCATTTGTCATACATTATTTTGGGGAATTTGTGGGACTTTAAATAACTGTGAATATGTGGGTACATTTCTAGATTCTATTTTTGTCCATTGATCTATAAGCCTTAGCCAGCACAATAAATCAAGAAAAGGAAAACAAGGCAGATAGATCGACAAAAAAAAAAAAAAAGAATAAAACTGTCCATATTTGCATATGTTATGATTGTGTACATTAAGAAAAAAAACTAAGAGTCATCAAAAAACCCCTAAGAACAAATAAGTGAGTTCTCAAATTTCTAGAACAAAAGGTCAACACATGAAAATCAGTTATATTTCGGGGCGCCTGGGTGGCTCAGTTGGTTAAGCGACTGCCTTCGGCTCAGGTCATGATCCTGGAGTCCCTGGATCGAGTCCCGCATCGGGCTCCCTGCTTGGCAGGGAGCCTGCTTCTCCCTCTGACCCTCCCCCCTCTCATGTGCTCTCTGTCTCTCTCATTCTCTCTGTCTCAGATAAATAAATAAAATCTTTAAAAAAAAA
>NW_027965426.1:0-209 GCF_054177405.1 Leptonychotes weddellii
CTTTTTTTGAAAAATATTTATTAGGTTATTTGCTCATTTTTAAATTGGGTGGCTTTTCTGCCATTGAATTTATGTGGTTTGCATATTAACTCCCTTTCAGATACATGGTTTGTATATCTTTTTTCCCATTCTGTAGGTTGTCTTTTTGCTTTGTTGATGGTTTCCTCGGATGTGCAGAAGCTTTTTAGTTTGATGTAGTTCTACTTGTT
>NW_027965427.1:0-209 GCF_054177405.1 Leptonychotes weddellii
GCTCTTCAGCCAGACACATTCGAGACTCCCTGTCCTTGCGTCTGTCCTTCACTCCTGTTTCAGGGGCTGTTTTGGACCTTGTTACGCAGAATTGCTGAAGTAGGACCTTCCCGGATGCCCTTCGCGCAGCTCCCCCGAGTCAGCTGGGGCATGAACCACGGTGCGGGCCCCGCGCCACCCCCCGTCATGCCGTCTCCTCAGTGCCGGCT
>NW_027965428.1:0-209 GCF_054177405.1 Leptonychotes weddellii
TTTATTTATTTATTTATTTTTTAAAGATTTTATTTATTTATTTGAGACAGAGAGAATGAGAGACAGAGAGCATGAGAGGGAGGAGGGTCAGAGGGAGAAGCAGACTCCCTGCCGAGCAGGGAGCCCGATGCGGGACTCGATCCCGGGACTCCAGGATCATGACCTGAGCCGAAGGCAGTCGCTTAACCAACTGAGCCACCCAGGCGCCC
>NW_027965429.1:0-209 GCF_054177405.1 Leptonychotes weddellii
TCTTCTTTGAAGAAGTGTCTGTTCATGTCTTCTGCCCATTTTTTGACTTGATTATTTGTTTTTTGGGTGTTGAGTTTGAGAAGTTCTTTATAGATCTTGGATACCAGCCCTTTATCTGTAGTGTCATTTGCAAATATCTTCTCCCATTCTGTGGGTTGCCTCTTTGTTTTGTTGACTGTTTCCTTTGCTGTGCAGAAGCTTTTTATCTT
>NW_027965430.1:0-209 GCF_054177405.1 Leptonychotes weddellii
GCAGAGATTGTTGTTATTATTGAATTTTTTTTCTTTTTAAGCCTTTTCTATGTTTTGAAAGTGGTCATAATGAACATTTATGTCTTTGGTAATGATAACCCAATAAAACAATTTTATAATATTATTTGAAAAATATAATGTATTAACAATGTTCTTAAAACAGTTTTTACTAAATTTTTAGTTGTGGTTTTACTAAGCATCAGAAATGT
>NW_027965431.1:0-209 GCF_054177405.1 Leptonychotes weddellii
GCGGCCGACGGAGGCCCCTCCCCCGCCGTCTATCCTCCCGAATATCGCCTCGGATTCACTTCTCCGCACGTCCTACCTTCCAGAAAGTGGTCGCTTTTCTGTTCAGAGAGTTGTTGCTATTCCTTTCTTCGATCTCCTGTTGAGTTTGTAGGTGTTCAGAATGGTTTGATCCCTATCCAGCTGAATTCCTGAGAGGAGAGGAAATCCAG
>NW_027965432.1:0-209 GCF_054177405.1 Leptonychotes weddellii
AATCTTGGGCGCCTGGGTGGCTCAGTTGGTTAAGCGACTGCCTTCGGCTCAGGTCATGATCCTGGAGTCCCGGGATCGAGTCCCGCATCGGGCTCCCTGCTCGGCGGGGAGTCTGCTTCTCCTTCTGACCCTCCTCCCTCTCATGCTCTCTCTATCTCATTCTCTCTCTCGCTAATAAATAAAATCTTAAAAAAAAAAATTAAAAAAAA
>NW_027965433.1:0-209 GCF_054177405.1 Leptonychotes weddellii
ATATTTCTGCCTTATCATGAGTAAAGTCTCTATTTACATTTTTCCTTAGGTTCTGTGACTTCCAAGGTTTATACATGGCTCTATTTCAAATCTGTCGCTGCAGGATTTGAGGGCTCTGTGTTGTAAGAAGCCAAAAAATGAGACTTCTCTTATTTTACTCTTCTCACATTGGTGTCTAGGACATAAGCACTCATGTAATGTAGCATGTT
>NW_027965434.1:0-209 GCF_054177405.1 Leptonychotes weddellii
GTTCTTTGACTTTTTTTTTTTTTTCCTCTGACTCTACTACATAGAATTTTGCTTCTTTCAGTTTGTTCAGCCCTGCTTGTAAATAACATCTGTCAGCCATATGCCTTTCGGGATCAGCAGCCACAGAGCTCTAACATAAGGCCCTAGGTCTGCGGCTCTAACAGCTTCCTCGGCTCCTCCAGGCTCCGCCCCTCCACCCCGCCCACTCC
>NW_027965435.1:0-209 GCF_054177405.1 Leptonychotes weddellii
ATTGCTGCTGTAAACATCGGGGTGCATGTACCCTTTCGGATCCCTACTTTTGTATCTTTGGGGTAAATACCCAGTAGTGCAATTGCTGGAGATCCGGCGTTTCTAACAAGCTCCTGGGTGATACCTTTGCTATGTGTCCTTGGACCAAACTTTGGAAGCCCGAGTCTAACTACATAGCAAGGCATCTGGCCAAATCTGTGTCTCCAATG
>NW_027965436.1:0-1153 GCF_054177405.1 Leptonychotes weddellii
TACTTAAAGGGTCTATCCAACAAGAAGAACTGACAGTTGTAAATATCTATGCACCTAACATGGGAGCAGCCAATTATATAAGGCAGTTAATAATAAAAGCAAAGAAACACATCAACAACAATAGAATAATAGTGGGTGACTTTAACACCCCCTCACTGAAATGGATAGATCGTCTAAGCAAAAGATCAACAAGGAAATAAAGACCTTAAATGACACATTGGACCAAATGGACTTCACAGATATATTCAGAACATTCCATCCCAAAGCAACAGAATACACATTGTTCTCTAGTGCCCATGGAACATTCTCCAGAATAGGTCACATCCTAGGTCACAAAACAGGTCTCAACCAGTATCAAAAGATTGAGATCATTCCCTGCCTATTTTCAGACCACAATGCTTTGAAACTAGAACTCAATCACAAGAGGAGAGTCGGAAAGAACTAAAATACATGGAGGATAAGGAGCATCCTACTAAAGAATGAATGGGACAACCAGGAAATTAAAGAAGAGTTTAAAAAATTCATGGAAACAAATGAAAATGAAAACTCAACTGTTCAAAATCTTTGGGATGCAGCAAAGGCAGTCCTAAGAGGAAAGTATACAGCAATACAAGCCTTTCTCTAGAAACAAGAAAGGTCTCAAATACACAACCTAACCCTACACCTAAAGGAGCTGGAGAAAGAACAGCAAATAAAGCCTAAACACAGCAGGAGAAGAGAATAATAAAGATCAGAGCAGAAATCAATGAAAAGGAAACCAAAAGAACAGTAGAACAGATCAACGAAACTAGGAGCTGGTTCTTTGAAAGAATTAATAAGATTGACAAATCCCTGGCCAGACTTATCAAAAAGAAAAATGACCCAAATAAATAAGATCATGAAAGAGGAGAGATCACAACCAACACCAAAGAAATACAAACAATTATAAGAACATATTATGAGCAACTCTATGCCAGCAAATTAGATAACCTGGAAGAAATGGATGCATTCCTAGAGATGTATCAACTACCAAAACTGAACCAGGAAGAAATAGAAAACCCGAACAGACCTATAACCACTAAGGAAATTGAAGCAGTCATCAAAAATCTCCCAAAAAACAAAAGCCCAGGGCCAGATGGCTTCCCAGGGGAATTCTACCAAACATTTCAAGAAG
>NW_027965437.1:0-209 GCF_054177405.1 Leptonychotes weddellii
TATCCAGCAGACAGAGGACCTAGTAAATGTTACTGAATGAATTCCACAAAGTATTTCAATCAAGGATTTCAGGTGAGATGTAGAATGGAATTGTCTTCTCCTGCCTAGGCTCACTAATGCAGCCTGTGATATGGGTAGCTCCAGCTAGAAAGTAGTAAATGGTATGATACTTATATCCCTTAAGGAAGTGAAGTAGGACCCCCGAAATA
>NW_027965438.1:0-209 GCF_054177405.1 Leptonychotes weddellii
TGGGCCCCCGGGACCTGGCATTCTGGGTGAGCTTCCTCTTCTTTCCTTCCCTCCATCACCCCTCTCTCTCTCCTCTCTTGAACATACTTTAAGAGGTCCTCTAACCTAAATATTCTAGAACTTTCCCAGCCTTTGAGACCAGCACCTGTCAAACTTGAAAGTGGGTGTGAACCACCTGGGGACGGGGCTAACATGCAGAATCTGATTCT
>NW_027965439.1:0-209 GCF_054177405.1 Leptonychotes weddellii
CAAGACTCTTAAAAAAAAAAAAAAGAACAACTTCTAATTCTTTTTGATACTTGTGAATGATAATGGAAGCTTTGAAAAGTTTTGCTTAGAATTCACACCTATTTAATTCCAGAGTTGTTGAAACAACTAAGAAAGATGGCCTTAAAACAAAGGTATATGAATTCAGACAGAGCAATCTAAGAAAATAGTTTTCTCTTTAAAATTGCATT
>NW_027965440.1:0-209 GCF_054177405.1 Leptonychotes weddellii
CCAGCTCACCTGAGAGAAGAACAAATTCAGAAACCTAAATTTACATAACTTCCACAATCATTTAATGGTATGAGCTGAGCACTGTGCTAGCCCTGAAGAGAGATAGAGAAAAATAACACAAAATCTGCACTCTCCAGGTGCTTCCCAGAGAGAAAACGCACATAGATCTTTGTTGGTGACTTCTGTTAGCACCAGGTCTTTTTTTTTTT
>NW_027965441.1:0-209 GCF_054177405.1 Leptonychotes weddellii
ACTTTCAAACTGTACCCCAGTATGTAGGAACTCTCCAGTTCAGAGCTACAAATAATGGGCATGTGGGTGGGAGGAGGGTGCTTTCCGTATAACACAGGGGCTTTCCAACCGTGGGATTTCTCAAGTTACAATACTTAAAAAGTCATGACCCAGCCCAATCCACCCCTTAGTTGATAGCTTTTATATGGACCAACACATTAATCTCCAGA
>NW_027965442.1:0-209 GCF_054177405.1 Leptonychotes weddellii
AGGCCAGTGAGTCAGACTCAGAGCAGTTCCTTTTGCTTCTTGTCAGCAGCTCTGACAGGTTTCCTGAACTGAAACTTACCACCCAAGGAGAGACACTGAATCTTCTAGAAGGACTCTTTCTTTTCCTCTTTCCAATAGCCAGGAGCTTGCTCTGCAACCTGCCATCAGGGTTGAAATAAGAGTGAACGGGGAACTCAATAAGATACCAC
>NW_027965443.1:0-209 GCF_054177405.1 Leptonychotes weddellii
GACGGTCCTGGTAGATGCTGCTCACCGTCTGGCCTCGTGCTGGTCGATGACCTGTCGCTACCAGACTCTCCTGAGAGTCAGGAGACTCAGGAGCCCGTCCTCATCTGACCTCCAAGAGTGCCGGGTCGTCGTCCTCGGCATCCCCGTCGGAGTCTCAGGCTGCTCTGGGGAGGCGGGCAGGGCTCCAGGGCCCCTGCTTGGGGGTCGGC
>NW_027965444.1:0-209 GCF_054177405.1 Leptonychotes weddellii
CAAGGCAGTTGTTTGTCATGTCACATCAGCTGCTTTCAGTAGTCTTGAGATTCAGTATTGATAGAAGATACAACACAGGAGAAGATTTTAATGCAGAGGAGTCTAGAACTGAGATGAGATATGGAAGACCAAAAGTAGATATTCTGCTTCCAGATAGAATGGCAAATTATGTCTCTAGTCGATAAAGATCTCTTTCAGTAGCAAGGATG
>NW_027965445.1:0-209 GCF_054177405.1 Leptonychotes weddellii
TCACGGTTTAAAACTCACTTATCCTTATAGCTCCCAACAAATGTAGTGCTTAGCAGGCATTTGATGAACTGAAAGAGATATTTGTAAAAAGAAGTCAATGAGAAAGACATTGAGAATCGTTACTATCCTCAGTGCTCTAATATGGCATGAGGAAAAAGAAATACTTCCCCCAGGTTATCTGAATGTATCACTAAATTAGGTTTTACAGA
>NW_027965446.1:0-209 GCF_054177405.1 Leptonychotes weddellii
CGGAGGGAGAAAGAAGGGGAACCCAGATCTGGGTGAGTGGTGGTTAATGAGACATGGGTGATTCGGTTGTGATACAGTGACCTGTGTCTCCATAATGTATTTAACTTTAAATTTGCTTGTTTGAGTTGAACAGATGAGAAAGAGAATTACTGTTTATAAGGCTCGTGCATTTTATAATTATTTGCATCATAAAATAGCTTTTAAAAATT
>NW_027965447.1:0-12382 GCF_054177405.1 Leptonychotes weddellii
ATTTCCCAAGACAAAATCATTTCTCATCCAAGCTCCATAAGTGTGGGGCATGAGGTTACCTGATGGATCGAGATGAAGAAATAGTCCCCTTGGTAGGTATATATACCTATAATGGAAACCCATCAGCCTGGCAGAATCCAATGGTACTTTTATATCATAAAGCTAAACCACTCTGTTTTGGTTCCTTGTTCAATTGGAAACTTGATCATTTGATCTTTCCCAATAGCTTGACCATAGGGAGAAAATACACTGGTCAAATTAGTATTAGTATTAGGTCCACTTGGCAGTTGTGGTTTTCATTGCGAATTAAACTTTTCCAGTATATATCAGTCACTTGGTTGCTTACTTAGCATAAGCAGTTGCCCCTAAATCCAACCTGTTACAGAGCATTGGCAAATTCAAATTCTGACCCTCTTAGCCTAAAAGCCAGTCTCTGGTCTTCAACGAGTTCCACATGGTAAATATTACCTGGTAAGATAGAGCAGTGGCCACCACTTGTGATATCTCAGTCGCATGGCTTAATGTACTTTTTAAACATCAATACCAAACTTAAAGAGAGATGTGGTAAGGTGACAAATGTTTTTCCTTCCCTTTCTGGCTAGGGATAGTGGTACACATGGCTGATTAGTTGACTGAGGGTGGCAGAGGAGGGTGCTTAGGAAGATCAGTTCTGTGTTTAAAATAATATTTGAAAATAACAAAGATTTCTATTTCTGTCTCCTCCCCCACCCACACATTCAAAGCTATTACTGCTTATTCTTTTGTGTGAATAAAAATTTGAGAGCAGGTTTTAATGGCTCAGAGGAAAATGAGCATTTTGATGGAACAAAATGAAGGCTAGATGTTGAATTATCTGCATTCACTGTAAAATATTTTAAGCAATGTGATGTATATGTATGTAAGTTAATTTTATGTACTACCCTGGGGATCAGGCGGGCGGTGGTGGATTGGGGGGTGGGGGTAAGTTAGCAAACATTTTAAGGACTCTCATCAAATATATATATTTCAAGGATGGTTCACTAGTATCTAAAAAGCTCTGATCAGATTCCAAAGGCAGCTTCTAAAAGTTTCAACACTCCATACCCAAGTCTTCACTAGAGGGTTCTTAACTGCATGAAGGATATCAGGAATAATTTTTAACTGGTAAAATGAATGTGTCTGAGATTTGTGAATTGGCATGAAATACTGTATAAGCACTTCCCTTGCATAAACTACCTGAATGCGTGAGGCAAGGATTTCAATATAGTGCTGGGTCTCACCACTTAAGGATATTGCAGATCTCACTCAAGTTCCTGGACCAGAATTCTGACCAAAAGGCTAGCTAAACCCTGCTTCTAGAATAGTTCGTATCTATTTTGAATGAACATTTCATACAAAATACCTGAGTATGCACAAAAGGACTGAAACCTGGAACTTCCCTGGAGTGGAAAAAACAGCATAGTTAATGTTTTGGGGTCTGCTTACTCATAAATCTTTGCACTGGGGCAGATTTGTCCTGAAACTTGCTTTGATTTGACATTCCAAGTGAAGGCATGGAAGAGGAGATCTGTAGGCTTTCCCATCTCTAAGCTTAGGTTCTTCTGATACCTCACAGTGGCAGGTAGCCAAATTGGCTTAGGTCAGTTCATAACACCATGGCTCCAAGTGAGAATGTCCCCATTTTACAATTTTAATTGCAGAGCCAGAATCTGCCCTAAGTAATCACTGAAAAGACACAGGTTAGTGAACATCCAGGCATGATAATAATTTTATTTTTGCTGTTGAGATATAGAAGTTGAGTAACCTGTTAGGAGCCAGTAAGGTTTTCCTCCTCTCATTTTTTACTGCTCAGACTCTTTTCAGGAGTTACCATTTTCAAGGAATGGAAACAAAATGCCAAAACTGCACTGGCTTTTACATCACGTTGCTAGTGTTTCCATCTCAACCCTCAGAATTTGTGTCTTAGGTTTTCTCTCCCTCAGAGACTTCCCTCTCACTTTTAAGTAACAGCTTGGTGGGGGTGGGGGTGGGGGGACCTTACGTTTCTTTTCAGGAAGCTCCACGTTCCTTTCATTGACCTGTCTCAAATCCCCTTCCCATGAAGAACAAGGTGGGCACGGACACATCTGCTACTCAACTCCCTTTCTTTTAAGTGCATCTAGGCACATAATGTGGCCCTTCTTCAGGGAAAGAAACCATCTAGTATATTCATTAACCAACCTTGAGAAACAGCAAGGGATTCAGCTTCTTAGCTGAAGTCCCAGAGAATCACTGGGTCTTGGGGGCTTTCTCTCTTTGCTTACACTTCAGTTCCCAAGGTAAGAAGGGTTCCAGGATAGCTTTCTAGGAAAGCCATCTTTCAGCTAGCAAGATATTTTAACGGGCTTCTCATTTCAGTACTCTACGAAAGATATAGGAAAGCAGGAGAAACCTTTTCAGAGGTTCCTGGGACAAGGGGGGAAGAGAAAGACGAGAGGAAAAACTGGGAAAAGGCAGGAGATAGGAAGAAGAGTAGAGTCTTGAGGAAGGCAGGAATGAACTATGTCACACTTCCATTCCCCTCAGAGGCCAGAAAAGAGTCCCATCTGTTGGGCTCTTGTAGCTATCCTGGAAGCTACCATATGCACCTTCTGCAAAGAGATTCCAGCCTCGATTAAGTTCATTGGTCAACTTCAAGCTACAGGTGAAAGTCTTTATATTTTTACATTTATCGGTACATTGTCTGCATTTTCTTGGCACCACTCTCTCTGAATGAAAAGAAAATTCTCCATTTAAAAAACGCTTTAGTTTTTGTACTCATTTTCTAGGGCTGCTATAACAAAGCACCAAAACATGATGGTTTGAAACAACAGAAATTTATTCTTTCACAGTTCTGGAGTCCAGAAGTCTGAAATCAAGTTGTTGATGAGGCCGTGCTTCCTGTGGCTTTTCTAGGGGAGGATCTTTCTTGTCATTTCGAGCTCCTGATAGCTCCAGCATTCCGAGGCTTATGACAGCATAACCCCAATATTTGCTTCCAGTGTCACACACTTTCCTGTGTGTGTGTTGCTCTCTGTGTCTCTTCTCATAAAGCCATCAGTTATATTGGATTAGGTCCTACTCTAATGACCTCATCTTAACTTGATTACATCTGCCAAGATCCTTTTTCCCAATAAAGTCTCATTCACAAGTACTGAGGGTTAGGATTTGCACATATCTTTTGGGGGGAATGATAGTCCTCCAGATATAGAAATTTAAGAAGCACAAAGCGAGGCAAGGAGGACAACAGTTGCCTAGGGCACTTAATTTATCTGACATCAAGTTGCCAGCCTATGATAATCATTATAATATATACTACCTATAATACCTTTATTAATGTTATTATTATTTTATTTTGTTCTTTTCAAGAAATCTTATTTCATTTGATTCCTACAACAAACCATGAACTCTCACAAATGAGGGAGGCCAGTATGATCACATCTTTTATTTTCTAAATAATAACAAAAGATCCTGCCCACCTTATTCTCAGGCATCTCACTTATCAGCATTATGTCTTTCTGTCCCATGAATTGTCAAATGCCACGCAGTTGATAATGGAAAGGAAGGGGTCAATCCAACTTTTACATGGCAGTGGGGAGAACACTGGAGACTTCAGTAAAGGCTGCTTTTTCTTCTCTCTGCCACATGGTGTCACTTTTGAGAACCGGTGCTACTCTGGTGATGCAGATCCCTCCCAGAACCTTGTGCATCTTTGTAAATGGAGGATCTCATTTGCTTAGACCAAGTTAGCCTAGAAGACTCCACAGTTGAGCATTCAAGTTTGCATCACTGAGCCCTCATTTTCAGACCTTACACCATCATTCTTAGGTTCCCCTCTAGCCTCAAGAAGGCTGTTGAGTCTAACAGCCTCCCCTTCCCTCCATGGGGATGCCTTGCTCAGTCTTCATAGGTCACCTTGTCTCCAAGGTTAAGGTGGCTTGGACTCATCTCCTGCTACAAATACAAGGAAGGGTTTGGAGAATATGTCATAAAGGGACCCAGCAATCCAGACTTGGAATGCAAAGACAGGCCCAGTCCTCAGCGATAGTCCTCCTCCAGGGCATCAGTGCCTCTCCTTGGCTTTTGGTTTACTCTCAAAGCCACATCCCTCCCGAGCCTGCCAGTGGCTTTGAGAACACTGTGTCAGAACTGGCTCAGCAGTTCTTCACTTTTAGGACCTTGAATCTCATTCCTATCTCCCCAAGGGAATCTTTCTTACTCAGATCTGGCAATTTCTTCACTTTAAATCCTGGAGAACCACCCCCTTTTTCCATACTAGATAGTTACATTCTGTAATTGCCAGCTACAAAGGGTCTCATTATATGTCCATGTTGTCAACAAAAGGACCAGTTGCCCTATCCCTGCCCTTCTGAACACAGCTATCTCAGTGATACAAAATGCTCTTTTCCTCCACATTCAAGTAGGGTAGAGGTAGCTTGCCCGGTAAATCTCAGACAGCTTCCTCCTACTTCCATTTAAAAGAAAAATGTTAATCTTTAGCAAGGCCCTGTGCTGTAAAGATAATAATGTTTCTTTATATGACAAACTGTCTGAAGCCAATCTGGCCAACTCACAACTGTTAGGTTTGGGAAATCTGAAATGGATGGAGCTATGTGTCTCCTCCCCCACAACCTCAGTAAGCAATGGAAAGCAAGTCTTATACTGTATCTTGCCCTTTATGCAAATATTTATTAGCAGGCAGGCACTAAAAAAAGTCATACAGTCTGTTCTGTAAGCTAGGTGAAGTCCCAGTTCTTGTCCTTGCAGGGACTCTGACAAAACCTGGCAAAAGGAAGAAAATCCTGCCATTTGTGAAAGATGCTGGTATTCTTGCCACCATTGCCAGAGATTGTGATTCAGTAAGTCCAAGCCCATCAACAGCTGAGTTACTAGTTACAACAAAGACGTACAGCCCACAAATCCTAAAATATTTAGTACCAGACCTTTACCATAAAAAGCATGTTGACCCCTTGTCTAGAGAAGTGCTTTTCAAACTCTCTGTGTTGAAGGGCCTGTTTTTTTTTCTTTCTTTCTTTGATTCTAATTTCCAACCTGTAGTGGACCAACACTTTTATTCAAATGCAATAAAAATGAATTTTTATAAAATAAAACAAAAAAATATATATAAGGCCTGATTTTGTTCAGTATTAGATTGAACAAACATAAAATTACTTTGTCAAATTGCTAAGAACCTTTGTCAAGTGCTTACTCTTAATGTCTGTACCTATTGCAGACCAACTCCTGTTTGCAGATGAGCTCTGGCCTGTGGACAGCACTTGGAGAAGCTCATGGGTTAGAGCAGCGTGGCCAGCTCCCGGCATATTCACAGCAGTTGTCCCAACCTGCCTTTGGACAGCTTGGTTAGTTGCATGACAATGAAACCTAGGAATTATAAATGTTTCCTATGTCTAGGATGACATCACTCTTTGGTAAGATATTTCTTTTAAGAACTTCAGCTGATGTTTTATTTACCACTCTCTCATCACAGCTGCTAGTTTCCATCTGCCTTCTTATTTCAGAAATGTATGCAGCCGCCACTGCTACTTTGTATTAAGTGGTGCTCACAAACTGACTCCTGAGCTTTCAATTTTAAATATAGTATGCTCACACTGCTGAAAGAACAGAACCACCAAAGGATATCACTCTGCATACAGGGAGAACTCACTAAATTTTGTTGTCTAAGTGACATGCAGAGAAAATGAAAGACTCCAGAAAAAAAGATATAGGAACACACTTTCCAAACTCCCCCTGGAAAAATTACCTGCAGTGTAGGAAAATAAAAAGCCTCCGAATCCCCTTTATTAGCTGGTGTCATGTTGCTAGGCGACAAGCTCTCACTAGCTCTTGGCCTGTATCTGCTGCCAGGCTTTTAGGAGTCAGGCTTGTCTCGTGTAGGTCCCTAAGAGTCCCTAACTCTGACTCCTGTCTTTTCAACCTCCTGGTGAGTTGCTTTTTGGCGACTGCCTGATGCTGGGATCCTAGCAGGATCCCTCACCTACAGCCCAATAAAGCTATGTCCCTTAGGAATCACAGGTGGGAAAAAACTTAACAGGACATCTGCCCCTCTATTTGTGGCCTTGAAGAAACACTGCAGGCCATCACACTGCACTGTGGGCTGGCCAAGTGCTTTCATGCAGACCTCTTGGAATCTCGAATATGTGCATGAAGCAGACTGAGAGTATATATAGGACAGGGATAGAAAGCACCCTGGGTCAAAGAGTGGCACCTCCTGCCAGCACACAACTGTTCTCTGTTTTTCCTCTTCAAGGGCACCAACAGAGCTGTCCATCATTGTAGGGAACAAGTTCCCGAAGACCAGAAAGTGGGCATTTTTGCATTATCTATACAGCACACACTACTAGGTAGGCACATAAATAAAAGTTAAATATTAATGTTACTTTCTAAGACATAAAAGAATAGAATAAGATCAGCTGCCAAGTAAAGTTGCTGTAATAATAGTCAGTGAATTTCAACAGTATGTCCCATTTATCATCATACATAAGAACAGGAAAAATGGTCCAGCACTTTCCATCAGCACATCAAAGTTTTGACCATAAGTTGGCCCAAATGAGAAATCCAGGAGAGAAAGAGGGCTGAAATCACATAATTTTCCTGATGAAGGTCAAGAAGGGAACAAGATGAAAGAAACTGTGTTCATTGCTCTGGTAAAATACAACTATTCATTGAGGGCTTACAGTGCACCAGACCACTTATTTTGAAGCCTGACAATAGTTAAATAGTAACTACCTTAAGTAGTTAAGGTAAGTAAACCTTTTCTCACTTGAAAAACAAGGACATGAAAAAAAAAAAAAGAAAAGAAAAAAAAAAGAAAAACAAGGACATGAATGCTCACTTAAGTATCTTGTCCAAGTTGGAGTTTTTAAACAGCAGAGGCAGGATGTGAACCTGGATCTGTTTTTGCTCATTCTCTTCCTACTAATTGTAACGTCTCTATCAGTGCTTCTTTGGTGGTGAATCCTAGTGCTCAGACAATTACAGGGTCTTAAAAATATAGCTGGAGTTAGGGGGAAAAAAAACAACTTCTTGGGGCACCTGGGTGGCCCAGTTGGTTAAGTGTCCAACTCTTGGTTTTGGCTCAGGTCATGATCTCAAGGTTATAGGATTGAGCCTCACGTTGGGCTCCCTGCTCAGCACAGAATCTGCTTGAGATTCTCCCTCCTTCTCCTTCTGTCCATCCCACTCTTGCTCTCTCTATCTAAAATAAATAAATAAAATCTTTTTAAAAACCACCAATATCTTTGACCACGATAAAGAACAAAAAGAGCTGCACAGGAATCCTCAGTTAGGCTTCCAACAGAAACTGCAAAATGGAGATGGAGTGGGGGTGGGAGGGAGGACTAGGGAGACTGGAGTAAATGCATCAACAGAATTTGAAACTCCCTTTGAAGCTTTTTGTGTTTTGTTTCTCAGTCTCATCTGGCATTTAAACTGTTAAATATACTAAAATAATAGCTTCTGAGAATAGATTCAGTACAGGGTGTTTTCCAGTTATGTTGTACTTGTACATCAAAGGGTAAATATTACAAGCTAAATTATTCAGCGAGGATTTAGTATTCATCTATTGCTGCTGAATACTAATGAGAAAATGAGAACACGGTTTATTATATAGAAGAGAAAACTATTGTCAGAATTCCTGAGAAATGTCTTTCCTAGGTCACTATCCTTTAAACATTTTGAACTATCAAGCAAGAAGCAAATGTTTATGAAGTATCAATTATGTACGATCACCACCAGGGAATGTGTGTGTCTGTATATACCTAAGTGTCTCTGCAGCGTGTCTGCAGCATGTGTGTGTGACAGAGTGAATGTGGGGATTTGAAAGCATGGGAATCCAAACAAGAGAATGACCTGTCATTAAAGAACTAACATTTAGCTGAAAAAATGACACATATGTATAAAAAAAAACCAAACAATCCATCAAGGTAATAAAGAATTAATAGTTTTTCAGGAATGACAAGATCTTGATTGTCTCTTGTCCCCTTGAACATCTTTCTCTCCCTTTATATGGCTTCTTCCTATCAACATTTAAACTTTTTGAAGTTTTTCCATTAAGAAACCCCAAAAAACTTTCCTTCAACTTTATGTTACAATTCAGCTGCCACCTTAGGCCTCTCCTGTCCTTTGCAATTAAACTTCTCAATCCAGTCCCTACCTCAGTATCTTCAATCATTCAATCTGGTCACATTCTCCATTGCTCCACCTAACTGTACCCTCTGAGATTGCTGTTTACCAGATCACCAGATCCAGTGCACCTGTTGTTACGCTGTTCCACTTACCTGAAATACACTTTTTTTGCTCCCACCCCCACTCTCAGTTCTCTGAAGTCTCCTTCTCAACTTCTTTTGCTGGCTTCTACTCTAACCAATTTTCAAATGCTGGTATTGCTAAGGGACTTTTCTCCTCTTGCATATACTTTCTACCTCTCAGCTACTGATAATGGGTTTAATTATTCCCCACCTATATGACCTCTAACTATATGCAAATTAGTCCCAAATCTGTATCTGGAGTCCATACCTTGTTTTTCCTGAATTCCAGGTACAAACACACTTCCTTATTCAGCACCTCTACTTTAATGTCTCCTAGGTACCTCAACTCAAAATATCCTAAGATGAACTCATAATCTTTCTTTCTGCCTTCCCCCACAAATGAAAATGAAAATGTGGCATTCTGAAACTTATGGATGCAGTGAAAGCAGTGCTCAGAGGAAAGCATTAGCTGAAAATTAAAAAAGAAGAGGGGCCCCTAGGTGGTGCAGTAGGTTGAGCGTCTGACTCCTTCCTGGTTTCAGCTCAGGTCCCGATCTCAGGGTCATGAACCCAGCCCCACATCAGGCTCTCAGCTCAGCAAGGAGTCTGCTAAAATTTGTCTCTCCCTCTCCCTCTGACACTCCCCATGCTCACTCTTTCTCTCTCTCTCTAAAATAAATAAATAAATAAATCTTTGGAAATAGAAAGGAAGAAACATCTCAGACCAACAACCTAACTTTACACTGTAAGGAACTGGAAAAAGAATTGTCAATTAAACCCAAAACTAGCAGAAGAAAGGAAAAAATAAAAATTAGTACAGAGATAAATGAAATAGCAAATAGAAAAACAATAGACAGAATTGACAATACCAAAATTGGTTCTTTGAAAAGATTAACAAAATTGACACATCTTTAACTAGACAAAGAAAAAAGAGAAAACATGCAAATAACCAAAATCAGAAGTGAAAATGAAGATATTACTACAGCCCTACAGAAATAAAAAGGATTATAAGAGAATGCTATGAATAACTGCTCACCAACAAAACAGATAACCTAGATGAAATCAAAAAATTCCTAGAAATATACGAATTACCAAAACTAACATAGGAAGAAATAGAAAATCTGAACAGTCCTATAAAAAGTAAAGAGATGGAATCAACACCAACAAAAGAAGAACACCATCCATCATAATCTCTGTTTCTGAGACAGCTTTGAGGAAATCAGCATACAGAATGGGACCAGTACAAGGCCTTGATCCTGCCTCTGGAAGTCGACTGAGGAGGAACACCATTGCTTTGGAGAGGAGGTTGGCAATTTGGCCTCTCTTCAGCTAGAAAGTATCCAGCAGTGCTTGAGCTAGCCAAATGTGATACCCTTCCTCTATGACCTATAACTCCAAGGGCAAGAGTCAGCCCATGCTTCTTGGCATGACAAACCTGTACATTTATGGCCAATTGATTGTTGAGAAGGGTGCCAAGATCATCCAATTGGGAATGAATAATCTCTCCAATAAACGTGCTGAGACAACTGGATAGTGTGTCGCATGAAAAAGGAATGAAGTTGGACATTTCAGTTATGCAAAATGAACAAGTTCTTGAGATCTAATGTACAACACACTGATTATAGTTAATGATACTGCATTATATACTTGAAACTTGCTAAGAGGGTAGATCCAAAGCATTGTCACAACAGAAAGAAAAGAAAGAAAAGAAAGAAAGAAAGAAAATGGTAACCATGTGAGGTAATGAATATGTTAATTAGCCTGATTGTAGTGATCATTTCACAATGTATACATATATCAATGTACACATATATCATGAACTATTAAGGCAGGAAAAGACATAGAAGAACCTTAAATGCATGTTATTAAGTGAAAGAAGCCGATCTGAAAAGGCTACACACTCTATGATTCCAACTATACGGCATTCTGGAAAAGGCAAAACTATGGAGGGATTAAAAAAATCAGTGGATGCCAGGGTTTTGAGGGGAGGAGGTGGAAATGAGTAAGTAGAGCATAGATTTTTAGGACACTGAAAACACTCTATATGATGCTATAATGATGGATACATACCATTATACATTTGTTCAAACCCATAGAACATACAACACCAAGAGTGAACCCTAATGGGCTTTGGGTGATTGTGATGTGTCAGGGCAGGTTCACCAATTACAACAAATGTACCACTTTGGTGGGGAAATTGTTGATAATGGGGGAGTTTATGCATGTGTGGGAGCAGGAGATATATATAGGAAACCCCTATATCTTCATCTTAATTTTGCTGTAAAACTTAAAACTGCTCTTAAAAAAAAGTAAGTCTTTGGGGCATCTGGGTGGCACAGTCGGTTAAGCGTCTGCCTTCAGCTCACGTCATGATCCCAGGGTTCTGGAATCGAGCTCTGCATCAGGCTCCCTGCTCAGTGGAAAGCCTGCTTCTCCCTCTCCCTCTGCCTGCCGCTTTGCCTACTTGTGCTCTCTATCTCTCTGTCAAACAAATAAAACCTTTAAAAAAAAAATAAGTCTTAGATTTTGTAAAAAGGAAAGAAAATAGTAACTATGTGAAGTGATGGGTGTGTTAGTTAGCTTGGTTGTGGTGATTTCACAATGTATATGTATTATCAGAACATTAAGTTGAACATCTTAAATATATACAATTTTTGTCAATTATATATACCACAGTAAAGCTGAAAAACACACAACAGTGACCTAAATATAAGAACTACTAATATAAAACTCTTAGAAGAAAACATAAAGGTAGATCTTTAGGACCCTGGATTTGAAAATACATTCTTAGACATGAAAACAAGGCAACAATAGAAAAAATTGATAAATTGGACTTGATCAAAATTAAAGATTTTGTGCATCAAAGGACATAATCAAGAAAGTGAAAAGACCATCTATCAAATGGGAGGAAACATTTTCAAATCATATATTTGATAAGGGTCTAGTGTCCAGAATATATAAAGAACTCTTACAACTCAACTCAACAACAAAAAGATACATAACCCAATTTCAAAATGGGCAGAAGAATTGAGACATTTCTTGAAAGGTATAAAATGAAGATATTACATTGGAAAGATATTCAACATCATTAGTCATTAGGGAAATGCAAACCAAAAATCACAGTGACATACCATTTTATATGCACTAAGATGCTATAACTTGAAAAGAAAAAAAAGGAAAATAACAAGTGTTGGGGAGCATGTAGAGAAATTAGAATCTTCACGCACTGCTGGTGGGAATGTAAAATGCTGCTGTGGAAAATTTGCAATTCCTCAAAAGGTTAAACATAAATTACCATGTGACCCAGACATTGCACTTCTGGATATATACCCACAGAACTGAAAACCATACTCAAACAAATACACACTTATTTTCATAGCAGCCCTACTTACAATAGCTTATAGGTAGAAAAAACCCAAATGCCCATCAACAGATGAATGAATAAGTGAACTGTGGTGTATGCATGCAGCTGAATAATTGCATGAATAAAATGTTGATATATGCTACAACATAATGGAACTTTGAAAACATTGTTAAGTGAAAGAAACCAGACACAAAATATCACATATTGTATGATTCTACTCATTTGAAATATCCAGAATAGGTAAATGCTTAGAGACAGAAAGCAGCCTGGTGGTTGCCAGGGACTGAGAAAGAAGGCAATAGGGAGTGAATACTTAATGGGTATGGGTTTTCTTAGGAGGTGAGGAAACCACTTTGGAACTAGACATAGGTGATGGTTTGCACAACACTGTAAATGTACTAAATGCCATTGAGTGTACATTTAAAATGGTTAATTTTATGTTATGTGAATTTTACCTCAATTAAAAAAAACAACAAGGGGGCGGAGCAAGATGGCGGAGGAGTAGGAGACCTGGATTTCGTCTCCTCTCAGGAATTCAGCTGGATAGGGATCAAACCATTCTGAACACCTACAAACTCAACAAGAGATTAAAGAAAAGAAGAGCAACAACTCTCTCATCAGAAAAGCGACCACTTTCTGGAAGGTAGGACGTGCGGAGAAGTGAATCCGAGGCGATATTCGGGAGGATAGATGGCGGGGGAGGGGCCTCCGTCGGCCGCTTCTGGCAAGTGATAGAGCCGCGGAGCACAAAATC
>NW_027965448.1:0-1153 GCF_054177405.1 Leptonychotes weddellii
CCGGCCTCCACGAGATCAACTGTGAGGCTGAAATCAGTCCCAGACCCACCACCACTGAACCTGGCTGGGACCCCAGACTCTCGACTGGATGCTTTATAAATCAGGACTTTAGGACGCTGTCCTGATTTCTGTGGATACCAGGTCATGTAGTGGGTAATGCCCCAAATGTCACTGACTTTCTGACTGGCCTTGCAAGAGATGGTGGCCCTCTGCCCTGGAAACATGGTCAAAGAGCCCGGAGACTGGGTCAGCACAATGTCCCCAGTGGAGCCTGGAATGATAAACACAACAAATTTAACAGATGTGCTGAGAGCAACCCAGTGGAGGCCCGCAGCACTGAGGACCCTCGTAGTCAAAGTCATGCACAACACTCGGAGGAACCAGAAGACGAAAGGTAACTGGGCAACTGGAAACCTATACCAAATGCTTGAATTCCAGCCACCAAGAACCCAGAGACACCAAAAGCATCGTGGCCACAGTGAGGTTTGCCCACCATTTCTCCGTATGCCCCCCTCTCACTTGGAGCCCAGGGCAGCAGGATCCACAGCAGGGGAGCCCTGAACCCCATCTCTGAGAGCTGGACTAGAGGCTGCTCCTCAGGGGGCCTGACCAGCTGCCTTGAAGGATGCTGAGAGCAGCCTGGAGCTCTGTCTAATGCAAATCAGCTCAGAAGAGCTTGAGGTTGTGCTCAAAGGGGACACCTGCTCTCAGAACACCCTGTGGGACTTGGGGTCCCCAGAAATTTCCAAGTGTAGCTCAAGGGATTTGGGGGCCAGTTTCTTGAATCTTTGCCTTCTAGCCTGGCTGAGAAGCCATGTGGGGGAGTGCCCTGGGGCTGCCCTACCATTAGGATATAGGTTATTTCAGGAACACTCTTAATCCCCAGAATTAAAATCTCATACATTACCACAATAATGCATTTCAAGTTGTGATTCTTGTCAGGAAGAGAGAGCCGTGGGATTATAAAGAGTGAAACAGGGTGGCCTGGCTCAGATGGGGAGGGCAAGTCGGCCCCACTGAGTAGATGGCCTTTAAACCGAGTCCTGAAATGCCCTCAGGACCTGGAAAGGGTGAGAGGGCTGAGCGTGGAACCTTGGTGAAGGCTGGGAACCGACACTAATCAAGGCAACTGCCTCGGTGTGGATAAGCCCGG
>NW_027965449.1:0-209 GCF_054177405.1 Leptonychotes weddellii
ATGACCTGAGCCGAAGGCAGACGCTTAACGACTGAGCCACCCAGGTGCCCCGCCACATGTCTTTTATAATTTGATTTGTTTCTAGGTAAATAAAGATGTTTGTACTGAAAAAAACAAAAAATAAAAACCCAACCTGAGTTAAATCAATTAAAGTGTTTGGGTAACTAAAGCAGATCGTTGCTTAAGAGAAGCATAACTATTTTTGATAC
>NW_027965450.1:0-209 GCF_054177405.1 Leptonychotes weddellii
TTGGAGGCTTCCGGCAGGACCTGGGGTGGACTTTTTATGAAGACCAGGGGGACAGGATGCAACAAGGCCATATTCTCCTGAGAGGTGGTGCATGAAAGTGAGCCCCAAATGAGTCCTCTTTTTTTTTTTTTTTTAAATTTTTTTTTATTCTTATGTTAATCCCCATACATTACATCATTAGTTCTAGATGAAGTGTTCCCTGATTCATT
>NW_027965451.1:0-209 GCF_054177405.1 Leptonychotes weddellii
AATTAGTGAAAAGTACAGAGCTTCCATATACTCTCTCTTCTTGCAGTCTCCTCTACAATTAACATCTTACATTAGGGTGGTACATTTGTTACAAGTGATGAGCCAATGCTGATACATTGTTATTAACTCAAGTCCATAGTTCACATTAGGATTCACTCCTGGTGTTGTACCTTCTATGGGTGTGAACAAATGTATAATGCCCCCTATCC
>NW_027965452.1:0-209 GCF_054177405.1 Leptonychotes weddellii
GGCACATTCGGCATGGAGCACAGGGTGTTATGCACAAACAATGAATCATGGAACACTACATCTAAAACTAATGATGTAATGTATGGGGATTAACATAAGAATAAAAAAAATGCTCTAAAAAAAAAAAGAATAGAAAGAGCTGATGCAGTTATTTAATATGTCCTAGAGGCTAAACAGAAAAAAAAAAAAGAAAAGAAAAAAGAAAGAAG
>NW_027965453.1:0-209 GCF_054177405.1 Leptonychotes weddellii
GTGTGTGTGTGTGTGTGTGTGTGTGTGTGTAAAGCAGTTCCACGTACCAGAGGTTGCCCACTTGATCCTCCTGTCCCAAACCAGGATTACCGAGGCTTAGATAGCAGCTCTTCTGCTCCCCCGCAGTCCTTCTTTCCAAAATATCTCACACCTGCTGGGTGATGTACTCTGGCATTAACCTTGAAGGGCTTGTAACACCGTCTCCGTCG
>NW_027965454.1:0-209 GCF_054177405.1 Leptonychotes weddellii
TTCTCCCTCCCTCCTCCTCTTCCCCAGCTTGTGCATGCCTTTGCTCTCTCTCTCTTTCTCTCACTCACTCTCTCTCTCAAATAAATAAATAAAACATTTTTTTAAACTTATTTGAGATAGAGAGTGTGTGTGCATGCGCACGTTTGGGGGGCGGCAGAGGGAGAGGGAGAAGCAGTCTCCTCACTGAGCGTGAAGCCTTACAACTACCA
>NW_027965455.1:0-209 GCF_054177405.1 Leptonychotes weddellii
GACTCTTAAAAAAAAAAAAAAAAAGAACAACTTCTAATTCTTTTTGATACTTGTGAATGATAATGGAAGCTTTGAAAAGTTTTGCTTAGAATTCACACCTATTTAATTCCAGAGTTGTTGAAACAACTAAGAAAGATGGCCTTAAAACAAAGGTATATGAATTCAGACAGAGCAATCTAAGAAAATAGTTTTCTCTTTAGAATTGCATT
>NW_027965456.1:0-209 GCF_054177405.1 Leptonychotes weddellii
TGTTAAGAACATTCTGTGCATTTCTTTTTGAGGACTCACACTTTTATTTCTCTTGAGTAAATACCTGGAAATGGAATTGCTGGATACTGGGGTTATAGGTTCTACCAGCCAGTGTGACAGTTTTCCAAAATAGATGAACCACTTTTCCCAGTTATAAGACTGCCAGTTGATCCATATCTTCCCTGACATATGCAATTGTCAGCCTTTTA
>NW_027965457.1:0-209 GCF_054177405.1 Leptonychotes weddellii
CGCACAGCCTGCACAGCCTACACAGCACGCACAGCCTGCACAACCTGCACAGCACGCACAGCCTGCACAGCCTACAGAGCACACACAGCCTACACAACACGCATAGCCTGCATAGCCTACACAGCATGCACAGCACGCACAGCCTGCACAGCGCACACATCACGCACAGCCTGCACAGCACGCACAGCACGCACAGCCTACGCAGCACA
>NW_027965458.1:0-209 GCF_054177405.1 Leptonychotes weddellii
GATAACATATGATCAATGTCTGCATTTTAAAGATCAGAAAGCAGAGAGGGTAAGTAACTTGCCCCAGGTCATACAAGACTTTCCACCCATGTCTGTGCAGCCCCAACCATCTGCTCCTCTCCATTTGTCTAACCTCCAAATGTGGGTTTGGTCCAGAATTCGCAGCCATCGCCATTCATCCCCAGGGACAAGGAGTCCTGTGTGCTGGC
>NW_027965459.1:0-1153 GCF_054177405.1 Leptonychotes weddellii
AAAAAAAAAAAAAAGGATGGAATGGGTCACTATATTAATTATTGTCTCAGAGGAGAAGAGAGAAGTACCCATGGGATTTGGTAACCTGGAGGTTATTGGTGACCTTTAGTAGAAACACTCATTGGGGGGTGCCTGGGTGGCTCAGTCGGTTAAGCGTCCGCCTTCGGCTCAGGTCATGATCCTGGAGTCCCGGGATCGAGCCCTGCATCGGGCTCCCTGCTCAGCGGGGAGCCTGCTTCTCCCTCTCCCTCTCCCTCTGTGTGTGCTCTCTCTAGCTCTCACTCTCTCTCAAATAAGTGAATAAGATCTTAAAAAAAACAAAACAAAACTGGCATTGCCAGTACTCCAGGGTACAATGGGGTGGGGAGTGTCAAGAGCATCTAGAAGAACATTTTTTACCTTCCCTCCCCATGCAGCTGAGATCCTCCCCCGGGACTGCCACTGTTGTCTAAGAAAGGCTCTCCAGGGACCCTTCAGCCGTCAGGACAGCAGCCTGCCCCTACAGCAGAGGTCCCAGACTTTTCCAAGAGAAGAGACATGGCTCTGCCCCCTCATCACGGTCCTGCAAACCTAAACGTGTACAGCAGTTGCGGCAGAAAGAGGAAATAGGCTGCTGGGCCCCACTCTCCCAGGCAGAAGTCACAGAGTATAACCCAATCTGCCTAAGGGTTGGGGGCAAGACATTCCGAGACCCTCTGCCTACCGCCTATGTCGGTGTCTAGTCCAGGGCCTAAGGAGGGCTTAAGGAGGAGTTGGCACTCAAGCCCACCTCTATCCTGCCGCCCAGGCCCCTGCCACATCTTCACCGTTCTTGCGACCCTTCACCAGCAAATCCACGTCCCTTAGCCCAGTTCACCACATATCACAGAAGAGGGGGGAAATGATCTTAGCTGAAATCCTGGTTTTTCCACTTACTCGTTTGGTATATTGACCTTTTTGCATCTGGGTTCTCTCATCCAGCTTTTGAATGCCACTCAAAATTACCTTATCAAGGTGGCCAGTGGCTTTCATGTGGCTAAGTCCATGTTTACTTCTTTGACTTCTCTATAGTCTACGGTCCTCTCAGCTCTAGCCACCCCACACCACCCCATCCCCAATCTTCTGTTTCCCGTTATTTCTTCCTAGAATGTATTACTTCCTGAAATATTCTTAT
>NW_027965460.1:0-209 GCF_054177405.1 Leptonychotes weddellii
AAAATTCAGAGTTCCAAAATATATTTGCATTTTGAAAAGTAATTTCTTTAGGGGTACCTGGGTGACCCAATTCCAACTCTTGATTTTGACTCAGGTCATGATCTCAGGTCTTGAGATTGAGCCTGGCGTTGGGCTCCATGCTGGGTGTGGAGCCTGCTTAAGATTCTTTCTCTCTCTCTCTCTCTTAAAAAAAAAAAAAAAACCTCAAT
>NW_027965461.1:0-209 GCF_054177405.1 Leptonychotes weddellii
AATCTTGGGCTTTTTTTTTTTTTTCTTTTTAATTAAGGAGATTAGCCCTTCAGGGTATCATACTTTTCCCCCAGATTATTGTCTTTTTAATTTTTTTTTTAAAGATTTTATTTATTTCTTTGACACAGAGGGAGAGAGTACAAGCAGGGGGAGCGGCAGAGGGAGAGGGAGAACCAGGCTCCCCACTGAGCAGAGAGCCTGATGTGGCG